>NC_142602.1:40689097-40992597 GCF_041222555.1 Hakea prostrata | reverse complement strand
AAATTAGTAAGTAGTGTTTTTGATCATTGTTAGTGGATAATCTATACTACTTTAGTGTTAGAATACTGTTCTAGAGGTTTCCTCCAAGTTTTGTAGAGTGGATCTTGTAGATTGACTTTCGGAACAAAAACACATTTTTGCTTCGTACTGTTTCAGGTGGTCGATTGCTTGGTCGACTGGACCAAGCTACCACCCAATCGACCAAGCAAGTCAGTAGCTCTGTTTTTCGCTCGATTTGATTCGTTTGATCTTTGATCTTTTAGGTCTCTTTCCTAATGTTGTATCTATGATTGTTTAGGGTTTATTTGCTAAGTTTGGAACCTCTCTCTTTGATCTTTGGATATTCATCAAGCTATTTAAGGTAAGGACAGTTATTTCCTTAATTACATAGATTGCATGAATCTTAGTTTCTATTTTTGGATTCTCTTAGATTCACTACCATAAATGAATTTTCTTATTATTCTATATCTGATGCAAGTACTTTGACTACAGTAGTATCATGTTCATGTATTCTTTTGATTATGAATACTTATTCTTATCAGTTACATATGTGATTGATCATGTTTATGTGTATCTTTCTATATGATGAGATATCGGTTGTGTATGTTGTGACCGGTTTGAGAATGTGATTGAATATGTATGATTCAGGATTGGGAATTGTCCTTTCGACATTTCTGTCCTTGGACATCAGTGGGAATAGTATGGGATGTTTCCAATGGTGCCTTTGACACTTTCCCAAATTATTGATTGTCATACCTAAGTCCTGTCTAGCAGTGTTTGGTTAGGAATACCCCGTTATATCAGATCCGATTCGGAAAGGTATTGAGACCGAATGACCCGTGGTAGCAATGGGGATTCATGGGCGCTCAAGACTTGCAACCAATCCGTGAGAGGACATGAATCACATTGTGGTTACTCGTGAGAGGCCATTTATTGGTAGGGTTGCAAATAGTAGACTTGGGCTCATGGGCGCTCAAGACCGGTAACCAATCCATGAGGGGACATGAGAGTTTCCTGTCTATTAGTTGTGGATGACCAATAGGGTTGATGAGTCCATAGTTAGGGACTATGCTGACTTTAGTGTGAAGGATACCGAAAAGGATCGCCAAGGGCGAGGAATGGACGTATATGGATCTGAGTTGATATGACTAAATAGATGACTTGCATTGGGCTAGATTTTACCTTGACATGCGCCAATACTTAGACCAAGGGTGATGTGAGAGAGTGGTGACTTATACCCCAGCCATAGATTGTCTCGAGGGATGTCGGACCCATTACCAAATGACATTGTGTGATTGAGGCCTTCCTAAAGAAGTATGTGCTATGACTTAAAGCATGTCTGCCAATAGAGACTAGCATACATAGAGTTAGATTCATACATTCATTGTCTGTTTCATGTCGCATTGCATCATGTTATGTTCTGCAATCATGTTATTTGTGTTGTTGTGGATTAACTTGCCTTGCTGAGTTCTTTTGAACTCACTCGTTTTTGTACAATCTCTTTTGTTTGACTACTCTACAGGTACTGAATACTATGAAGGGCAATTTGAGGAAGGGCAATTTGAGGAAGCGCAAGCTGAAGAAGCGTACTACACGCAAGGTGCTAGCAACTATGAAGATCACGTTGATGATTCCTCGTGTGATCATGTTATGTACCATGATTAGCCCTACTGTGGAGTGGGAACGTTTGTGCGTGGTTGATGAAGTCTATGTTTATGAGGACATTCTCTATAAAGTAGAAGACTCTTTAGTCTGGAATTACCTTCAGAAAAGCTTTCTCCCCCACTTGAAATTCAAGATCAATCCTTCTCTTATCCGCATAAGATTCTGTCTTGATTTGGCTAATTTAATCCTTTCCCTAATCATGTCCACCATCACACTTGTAGCTTCAATCATTTTCAAACCTAGAATTCTTCTTTCACAGGTCTCGGTACAGTACAGTACAGAGGTGTCCTACAACTGTTTCCATAAAGTGTTTTGAACGGAGCCATACCTATAGTCGACTGATAGTTGTTGTTATAGGTAGGGCTGCAGCAAGCCAGGCTGGGCTTGGGATTTGCAATCCCAAGCCCAGCCAGCCCTATATGGTCTAATCTGAGCCCATTCCCGCCCTGACCCTAGTTCAGGGCCAAAGATTATTGTCCCTAGCCCTAAGCCCTACAGGGCCAAGCCAAGCCCATTTCTGCCCTAATTGGGCTGGGTCAGGATGGGTTGGCCCTAACCCTAGCTTTGATTGGCCCTATCCCTAGCCCTAATTGGCGCTGGTCCTGACCCTGATTGGCTCTGACCCTGGCCTTGTCCCTAACCCTAATTGGCCCTTTCCCTAGCCCTAACTGGCCCTGACCCTGATCCCTGGCCCTGATTGACCCTATGTTGGCCCTAGCCTTAATTGGTCTGTCCTTAGACCTAAAATATCAAATGTAAATATATATATATAATAAAATAAAAGTATCACAAGTAAACTAAAAATAAAATTCAATGAAATATAAGATGATTCAAGCTCATACAAAATGATAAAATATCAATAAGTTGATAGTGTTGCTTTAAACATAAATAAATTCATACTCCATAATTCTATATTGAGCTTTGAAAGTCTCCCATTATTTTGGTGATGGAAATTGAAAACCTCTCCCATTGATATCTTTATTCAACAAAAAAAATCCATATTCAAAACTTTGTTAACAAGTAAATCAATGATAATTTAGTAATGATATTTTCTTCGTATTTAAAGAAAATGATAATTTAGTTACAAACATAGCTATCTGTCCTTGATTTTTTTTTTTATTTTGAAATATCACATTGGAGGCAAAAGAAAGATTTCCATAAAGTTGGGGTGTAGATTTGTTAGATATTTATTCTGTATATACTAGCTTTTATTATTTATAATATATTATCTCGCCTTAGTCCAAAGAATAAATCAATGATTTTTGGGAACTAAAAATGACTTAGTTCGAAAAATAAAAATGATCTTAAAAATAATATAAAAAGTGAACTCATGGTCTAGTATGATCAAAATGACTAAAGGTCAAAGTTGAGACTTATAGTTATATCAATGTTAATATGAAGATTAAGATAAAAATTTAGTACATGATCAGGGTCAAATTAACATTAAGACTAGAGCCAAAATTAGGGTCAAGATGGGGCCAAAATCAGATGGATGATTACTACATTGGTAATGAGGATATAATTTATTTTTATTAATTTTTTCAAAACATGATCATGTTTTTAAAATTCGACACATGTCAAGTATTCACCCATGTGGATTAGAATTAGTTCCTCTCCATATGGGTGGAGGGTCCAGACTCACATCAGGGCTAGAATCAGGGCCAGGATCAGGGCCAAGATCAGGGTCAGAATCAAGGCCAAAATCAGGGCCAAAATCAGGGCCAAGATCATGGCCAGAATCAGAGAGGGCCAGGATGGGCTGGGCGGGCGAGAGGGTAATCCCAAGCCCGCCCTTGGCCCTAGTTTAGGGCCAGAATATTTTGGCCCTAAATTGCCCTTAGGGCCAAAGTTTTTAGCCCAAGCCCTATTCAGGCTTAGGGTGGGTCAAGGCTGCCAAGGCCAAACTTGCACCCCTAGTTATAGGCAAACTCAACCAAGTGTTCATCCCAATTTCCTCCCATATCCACCATACAAGATCTGAGCATATCTTCCAAAATCTAGATTGTTCACTTAGATTGTCCATCTATTTCTGGATGATAAGCTATACTCAAATTCAATTGGGTTCCCAACACCTTTTGTAAACTGTTCCAAAATCTTGAGGTGAACCTAGGATCTTTGTCAGACACAATGCTTACTGGAACACTATGTAGTTGCACTACAGTCTAAGGCAAGTTAGTCACAAAATCCATAGTGATGTCTTCCCACTTCAAACTAGGAACAAAAAGAGGCTGTAGTAGTCAAGATGGCGGTTGTCGAAGTGCTTTCACACTTCCATAGCCCAAAAGATCAAGTTTATGAACGATCATATCCACTTAACACAATAACATAATCAAAAGCAAGAACAAATCATTGTATTCAAGTAATTTAATAATAAAAATCAAGAAATGATCACAGAAGGATCACAAAAGAACACCAGAGTGCTGAAAATGATACCAATCAAGTGTAGAGTGAGGCGGAAAATCACTCCACAATAGCAGCGGAAAAGTAGATCAAAAGAAAGATTACAACCGGTTCCCAAAATGAAAGCGAGAACAAAACAAAACTAAGGTCTCATCGAATCTATAAAGTAAAATATCCAAAAGAGAAGAGACGATGTCCCATCGCTGGCACACAAGTGCTAGAGTCAGACTAATCCTAATAAGCTTCAATCTCGTACTAGTAGTCTTCACCGTCGTAGTCACCGTAGCCAGTACCTTGGGTACCGTAAGAGTCATCAACTTGGACTTCATAGTATTGACCATCATAATCAACAGTACCTGCAGGTAAGTCTAACAAAAGATGTTGCAAAAAGAAGTGAGATCAAAAGAACTCAACAAGGCAGTTCAGTCCATAACAACATAATGACATATGATAGCAAATCATACAAACTGCAAAATGATATGAAACAGACAATGCATATATGCTTCTAACTCTATGTATGCTGGTCTATTGGTAGACATGCTTTAAGTCATAGCACCATACTCCCATGGGTAGGGTCTCAAATCACTCTCCCTCAACCATCTAGGTATCTTGGGTTCTCCAGTTGACAATGGGTTCTGAAACCTTCTCGAACAACCTTGGCTGCAGTTTAGATCAACACTCTTTCACATCACCGTTTGGTCTGAGTACTGACGCATATCAAGATTAAGCCTAGCCAAATGCAAGTCTTCTACTTAGTTATATCAACTTAGATCCAGATACTTCCATTCCTCCCCTCTCGAGATCCTTTCCGGTATTCTTCTCCTTAGAGTCAGCGTATCCTATGGCTACAACCAACTCGGACTACAGACTCATCAACTCTATTGGTCAGCTACATCAAGCTGATAGGAAGTTCCCATATCCTCTCACGGATCATTTCACCGGTCTTGAGCTCCAAGGGCCCATGTTCCACTTCTGCAATAGTACCAATGAGTGGCCCCCACAATGTGATCAATGTCCTCTCACGGATATAACTCACCAGTCTTGAGTGCCCACAAATCCCCATTGCTACCAGGGGTTGCTCGGTCTCAATTCCCTTCCGATCGGGTCTGATATTACAGGTACATCCTAGCCAAACACTTCTAGACATGCCCTAGGTATGTCAACAAATAATTAGGGAAAGCGCCAAGGGGCACCATATGAATGCGTCCCAAACCACCTGCACTGGTGTCCAATGACAGAAACACCTAAAGGGCATTCCCCATTCCCCAATCACTTTCCCAATCAGTCATTCACAATCACAACTAATAATATAAACTTAAGTAAGTAATCATTCATACAAGATTGAAATAATAATTGAATCATATGAACAAGTACTACTGTAGTTGAAAAAACTACAGCAGTAATACAATTATAAGAAAATTAATACAACAGTAGCATGATCATGTAATCACATCCAATTACAAGTAGACATGTATATTAGGTTATAATTCATGAAAATTTGAAACCGTGCTTTGGTATTTGCAATTGAAAATTTCTGTATAACTTTCTTGATTTCAAATGTATTGAACACTAAGAAATTTTTTTTTTCAATGTCAAATTTTATTTGAGTGTATTATTGGAACCATTTATAATTTTATCTATTTTTTGTGCATGTGAGTGACTGAAATTTGAATCATGACCACGCATAAGGCCTCAAAAGAGGCACCTCGTTCATGTGGCCTGTTTTAGTTGAGAAGAAACTGAACCAGATATTTGTGGAGTTTTCAATAGAATGTTCTTCTTTTCCCATGTCTTTAATGCTGTAGTTTGAATCAATTCTCACAATTTTAGATAGTTGGTCCTTGTATGGCACAAAGGATCTCATTTGACTTGGATATTTTAGTGAATATAGTGGTGAGCTAGGTATTGGTTGAAGCAGGGGAGAATTGATTGAGAGTTGGTAGCAAGCTCATTGGCCAATGTGAGCCTTATTTACCCTATGACAGCTTGGGGTTAGCATGTTCTTCGTTACTCACTTGCATGTTCTTCATTACTCCTTATAATAAAAATACAGGGAGTCTTGATGATCTTGTATCCAGGATATCTTTCCTATTTTATTGCATTGACTGTGATTATATACCATGTCCATATAATTTGTTTTAGAGGACCCTGTTTAATGAAACGACTTATTAATATAATATGCTGTGATATGGTCCCTACTTAATCAATCAAACTTTTGATAATGGAGTCCATCATTCAATAAATTTTGGTGTTGACGTTTTTCTTCTTGCTTATATTTTAGTTGGCAATTGGCACGATCTAGTGGTCACAATTTCAGTTTTGATTAAAAAAGATCCACTGTTTATGTCACACCTAAGTTCCTGTTTGGAGTTATTTTATGTTTTCTCAGCATACGTTCCTAGTTGGTTTTATTATTATTATTATTGATCTTCTCCTAAACTAACTTTTACATCAACTGATTCCAGGTGGTTTTCACTCTTGATCAGCAGATATACGCCCAAGATTGTTTGATCCAAAATCTGCCTCTGAGACTCTCTCCTCGTGTGTCTGGTAATTTCATTTATAATTTCTTTCTTTTAGTGTTCTTCACTGCTCTCCATCTCTCGTGTTAATGAGAAACATCTGCTAGTTGTTCAACAGAGAAACCCTTGCATTAGTTATTGTTTGTTTTCTCTTCTGTTGTTCATTATGTGTTGAATTTCTTCATTCTGTTTGATGGCCAGAGATTACTAATTAAGCCATCCAAATCTACTTTTATTGGATGATTTAGTTGTTTACCATGTGATTTTTAAGTAATTTCTCCATCTCGCATCCATTTTTTTTTTCCTGTTCTCAAAATGTGGAAGTGCTTCCAAATTTTAAATCCAAGAAGTAATGGCTAATGAGATTTTTTAGCCTACACTTCATAAATTATTGAAAGTATCAATAAACACAACTAGAATCTATTGTATTCAACTTCTTTTCAAGTGTGTATGCCCTTGGCACTTTCTTAGAATCAGAAGATGGAATATAAGTAGCCCTCCCTCTCAATTTTGTTTAATGAAGAATTCATGATGTTTTATTTATGTTGTAGTTGACCAACAACTTTTTCTTGATTTGAAAATATTTGAAGTAGAGTCTCATAGCAGTTCTTGAATACGACTTGCTTGCAAGAAAATGCATTCAAATATAACATAAATATCTAATATAAATAAGGTCTAATTACAGGAAAGTACTTTCTCAGTTGAAATAAGGCTTTTGAGTTCAACACATTTAAAAGCTGCTTCTAGACAGCAGCCCTTTTATGTCAAGATTGTCACCTGAACATCAAATTATCAGTATATCATACTTAAATTCAAGTCACGTTCTTTTTTTTTCCCTCTTCCCCCCGCGAGCAACCATCTTGTGAAACAACGACCACAAGTTTTATTCTGTTTTAAAACACATATTGTCTCAGCGTTAACCTTTTTTTTTTTTGGTAGAAATAGATCTATATATTAAAGCATGACCCACGCAATGCATCGAGATTACATAAATCTAGAAACCTAGGATCCAAACAAGGCCAAAGAGTCCGGCACGCAACGGACACAGCCTCACCAGCAAGGAAGTCTGCCATAGCATTACACTCCCTTTTAACATGAAAAAAAGAAATACTCTGGAGCCGAGATGCGAGAATCACCACATCCCAAACGAAGTTTTGAATGTCCATTGGAATCAATTCCAATTTGGTCGCATATTTGATTGCTTCCGCTGAATTTGATTCCATCAGGACATTGCTATATCCTTCCTCCAGAGCAAACAAAATTCCTTCACGAAGAGCCAAAATTTCACCAAATAAAACCCCATCAAAACGAGCTGGGATCGCATAGCCTTTAATGGGCTTCCCATCCGATTCTCTGCTAACAAGGCCCATCCCACTACCATTAACGTTTAGGGCAGCGTCCACATTAATCTTCACCACCCCGCACGGAGGAGGCAATCATCTACTGAGACCTGCCGACGCATCCTCTCTTCGCTCAGGGACCTCGTCATCACTCCTACTGAAACAGCTTGAGAATTCCTTCATCTCAGCAATTGCCTTTTCCACAACTTTTTCTGGCGGCCATTGAACACCTTCGAAGATCAATTCATTTCTTGCTTTCCAGATTCTCCAACATATATGAGCGATTAGAGATGAAGCTTCCACGAAACCCTTTTTGTTTTTTGGCAGGCTGGATCTCCAATCTTTGATCGCTTTATGCAGCATGGGATTATCCAGCGGCAGGAAGGAGAGCGGAGAAGCGAACCAGACCTTGCGAGCAAACGAACAATCAAGCAAAATGTGATCAGTGGATTCCAAATCGCCGCATCTGCTAAACCTGAGGATCGAAATGTTCTATTCTCTTCGCCAACTCCACCACTGAAGGTAAGGCCTCTGAACACGCCCTCCATAACATATGCTTGATTTTTGGGGCTGATTGATAGTTCCATATGTTCTTCCAAACCATTGCATCCACATTAATTTTGTATGGAACTACTGATGATGATGGTTGATTTCTCTTCTCCCACTCTTTCAAATTTATAATATGATGATATGTGGACTTTACTGAGAATAAACCACTTCTAGCAGGACCCCAAACTTTCTTGTCTTCCCTGGGAATAAGACTTAGTCCAATCTTCAGGATCTCCTCTGCATCCTCTTTGTCGGAAACATCATAGATCAGATCCCTCCTCCAGGATCTAGTGTTTCCATCAATTAACTCAGACACCCACACAATACCTTTCTGGTCTCGATTACAACTTCTAATTTTAAAACCTGGAGTAGAAATGAGCCATAAATCTTCCCATACTCGAATAGATGTACCATTCCCTACAATCCAAACTAGACCAGATATAAGAATCTTCCTCCCCTCAAGAATACTCTTCCATGCCCAAGAAGGATTAGAGCCAGCCTTAGAAGAAAGAAAATCTGAATTAGGAAAGTAGATCTGCTTCAAGATTTTCACCCAATAAGCCTCCGGATTACTCCACACTTTCCAAGCTAACTTGCATAACAATGCCAAGTTTTGTATTTGAGGATCTCAAAATCCCAGCCCTCCTCTATCTTTTGACTTGCAGAGTCTTTCCCATGACACCCAATAGATTTTCCTTCTATTATCTTGTCCTCCCCAAAGAAAACTAATCGCATCCTTCTTGATTTTTTCATGATGGGATTTTGGAAGGATAAAATGGGAAGCTGCATAATTATTCATTGTCAATCCAACCAACTTTAGAAGTACTTCTTTCCCAGCCATTGACAATAAACTTGCTTTCCAGCTCTGCATTCTGCTGCTTGTTCTTTCTTGAATCTCTTTAAACCCTTCCTTCTTAGATGCTTTGAACTCCGATGGAAGACCCAGGTATTTCTTTGGAGGCCCCCCAAAAGGAATCTTTAGAATTCTTGAGAGCCATCTTTTAAGTCTGGGAGCTGTGTTGGGGCTGAAGTAGATAGAAGACTTTTGTTGATTAATCTGTTGACCACTCACTGCTGCACAGAATAGGTCCAGACAGGCTTTAATATTATGAAACTCCTGAAGGCTCACCTCTGAGAACACAACTGTATCATCAGCAAACAAAAGATGAGAAATAGGGTTAGTCCTATTTCTCACTTTTAGCCCCGATATAAGGTTATCCTATAAAGCAACCTCTGAGTACAACATTAAGAGCTTCTGTACATAAAACAAAGATAGCTGAAAGAAAGTGGATCTCCTTGTCTTATCCCTCTAGAAAGTTCAACTACCCCTCTAGCAGCCCCATTAATCAACACATGATAAGATACAGACTTGATGCATGACATAACTAGACTCACCCACTGATTACAAAATCCCAGTTTAGATAGAGTTTCCTCCACAAATTTCCATTCAAGACTATCATAAGCCTTCCTGATATCCAACTTTAGGGCCATTACTTTCTTCTTTCCTCTTTTTTTGTTCTTTATGTAGTGAAAGCACTCATGAGCCACTAAAATATTGTCAAATATACTCCTGCTTGGGACAAAAGCAAACTGGGGTTCACTAATGATCCTATCCAGGATGCCTTTCAACCTAGATGCAATCACTTTAGTAGCAATTTTCACAGAAACATTACAAAGGCTGATAGGTCTGAATTGGTCAAAAGTATCAGGTTGTTTACCCTTAGGAATTAGACAGACATATGTAGAATTAATTTCCTTAGGCATGATACCAGAAGAGAAGAGATCAATGACAAACTTACAAATATCCTCCTCCACTAGGTCCCAATAATGCTGATAGGATGCTGGAGGTAGTCCATCTGGGCCCGGTGATTTAAGGGGATCCATCTCTTTCAATGCAGCCTTGATCTCCTCCTTGCTAGGACTCTTCATCAACATATCATTATCTTCTTGAGTGACTTTTGGATGAATTGAAGAAAGCACATTGCTAAGAGCTTCTTCCTCAACACCCTTAGATGAATAGATGTCCTTATATTTGACCAACACCTCCTTAAATACCTCCTCTTCAGATTCAGTCCACCTACCCGAGTTCAACTTTAATTTCAGAATTTTGTTGTGATTCCTTCTTTGAATGGTTGAGGTCTGAAAAAATTTAGTGTTTCGATCCCCAGCCTTCAACCATAATTCTCGAGATTTCTGGGCCCACATTTCCTCCTCTCTTCGTAACTCAATCTCCAAAAGTTGATGAAGTTGCCCCTCCTTTCTCTCATTTTCTTGAGATGGCTGTTGAAGAACCCCCTCTAACTGTGAAATCCAGCCCAAACCTAGCCAGGACACCCTACCTGTTTTGGGTAAAGAAGGGTTAGTTTAAATGTTACACCTTAAAGTTGGACCTTGATTTGATCTTAGCTTGTTGCTTGTAGACCCTTTTGGTTGATGATTTGGTGTCGGAACCCAAACCCATGGACATTATCGATGATGCCCCTCACTTGAGAGCATTGTCAGTGTTAGTTTTGAATCTGCGCACTGAAGAGGGGTGGATTAGTTGAAATACCTAATGAACTCCTGTGCCCAATCTGAATATATTTCCTGAAACTAGACTTCTTGATGGACTTTTAGGAGAAAACCCCACTCAATTTGACCTCATACAACCTTCCAAATCCCTGTCCGAAGTTGTTGAACTATGTTTGGCAAATCCTGCTTGCGCATCGAAGAAGGTGAGCCTAGTTGGTGGACCTAATGAACTCCCATGCTTGATCTGAAAGTATTTCTTGAAACTAGACTTCTTGATTGACTCGTAGAAGAAAACCTCACTCAATTTGACCCTGTATAGCCCTCGGAATCCTTCCAATCCAATCGACCAATTGGTTCTGAATTTACCAATTTGGTCCTGTCTCCTCTATTTAAGTCCAAATCTCGGGATTACTTCACCTCCTATGCCTCCTAAGCCTCTGGAATGAGTTAGAACCCTAATCTAATCAATTCCCTTGCATTCCTTGGTGATCTCTCACAAGACTTGGAAGAAATCTTCATCCTCCTGCAGCAAAGGTATGTGTATACTCACTCTTTCTTCTATCTCTGATTTTCTTTCTTTAATTCTATTCTTAGTTGAGATCAGGAAGAACATGTTGCACTCTTGCAACCATCCACCCCATGATCTCATCTTGTTCCTTGAGATCTATGATCATCATCATGATCTCAACCCCAGCCAGTTGAATTCTTGAAACCCTAATCTAGAAACCCTAACCCTTGAAACCCTAACTTTGTGTGGTCATCATGAGAACCTTTTTGGTAACCCCCATATGAGGGAAACCTCATGGGTAATGTGGAGGTTGATCTAAATTCAATATTCTTTAATTCTTCTTGTTGTAATTGGCCAATCATCAATTCCCTCCCTCCTGTGATCTCAACCTTTTTCCTGCGAGCCAAAAAAAGGTGAAACCCTAACTTCTTGGATCAAACCAAGAACCCTTAGTTTGATCTTGTTAACATCCAATCAATGTGTTTTCCTTACTAGATCTGTAACCTTTCATATCCTAGTTATTTATCCTTAACCATACTATATTTTCTTCATGATCCATGTTTAAGCTAATTAGGATTTCTAAATTATTCTTTCTTCATTCTTGTTCTTGATTGAGATCAGGAAAAAGACGATGCATCCTTGCAACCATCTATTCCATGATCTCATTCTATTCTTTGAGATCTATGATCATCATCATGATCTTAACCCTAGCCAATAGATTCTTGAAACCTTAACCCTAACCCTTGAATGATCTTTCTGGAAACCTTGGGTAACCTCCCATGTGAGGGAAACCTCATGGGTAATATTTATGATAACCTAAACTAGATTTCCTATGATTTCTTGTTATTTTCTTGATAACAATCATTCCCTCTCTTTCCGTGATCATAACCTTTTTATGGGAACCATAAGGTTGAAACCCTAGTTTCTTGGGTCAAATCAAGAACTCATATTTTAACCATGACTTGATGATTTTATCTTCCTATATGATTCTAATACATCCTAGGGAGTTCCCCTTCTAATTTCGGATCAATCCGACTTCAAACGAAGAAGTTATGGCCAAAACAGTTTTCATTATCCCGTACTGACTCGATTGGTCGACTGGGTCAGTAGACCAATCAATCGACCAATGAAGTCCGTAGCTTCAATTTTCGCTCAGTTTGATTCGTTTTCTCTCTGATCTTTTAGGTATCTTTCCTGATGTTATATATATATATATATGCTTCTTAGGGTTTTATTTGCCATGTTTGGTGTCTCTCTCTTTGATCTTTGGATTATTTTCGGCGATAATCAAGGTAAGGACAGTTAATTCCTTAACTACATAGATTGCTTGTTTTCTGGTTTCTACTTCGTGAAACTATGAGATTACCTACTGTTGTTGTATTTTAATTCTGATCTCCTACTGTGGGAACAGTAGCACTTGTTTATATTGTCTTTTTATTATTCATGATATATGAATTACTTATTATTGCTTAATCTGATTTTTGCTTTTACATTCTCTTGTATATGATGAACTGCTGGTTGTGTATGTCATGACTGTTCTGAGAATGTGTTTGTTTAAGTTTGGTTTGGGATTGGGGAGTATCCTTTTAATGCTTCTGTCCTTGGACATCGGAGGGAATAGTATGGGATGTTCTTCGAAGATGCCCATCGACACTTTCCCGAATCAATGGTTGTCATACCTAGGGATGTCTAGCAGTGTTTGGCTAGGATATACCCCTGTTATATCAGACCCGATTCGGAAGGGTATTGAGACCGAACGACCCGTGGTAGCAATGGAGATTCACGGACGCTCAAGACCGGTAACCAACCCGTGAGAGGACGGGAATCACATTGTGGGGGCCATTTATTGGAGGGTTGCATATGGCTAGACTTGGGCTCATGGGTGCTCAAGACCGGTGAAATGATCCGTGAGGGGACATGAGAGCTTCCCGTTTACCATATGTGGATAACCAATAGGGTTGATGAGTTCGTAGTCAGGGACTATTAGGACTCTAGTGGAAAGGATACCGGAAAGGATCGTCAGGGACGAGGAATGGAAGTATCTGGACCTGAGTTGATGTAACTGAGTAGATGACTTGCATTGGGCTAGGCTTTTCCCTGACATGTGCTGGTACTTATGCCAAATGGTTGTGAGAGAGTGTGTTGACTTAACCCCCTGCCATGGTTTGTCCTGAGGGATGCAGGACCCATTACCAACCGGCTGCCCAAGATATCTTAAATGGTTGAGGGAACCCAAGATATCTTATATGGTTGAGGGTGTGAGTGGACCTTCCCAAAGAAGTACGGTGCTATGACTTAAAGCATGTCTGCCATAGAGACCAGCATACATAGAGTTTAGATGCATAAATACATTATCTGTTCATATTGCATTGCATCTTGTTATGTTTTGCCACATGTTATTTATGTTGTTATGGATTAACTTGCCTTACTGAGTTTCTTTCGAAACTCATTCCTTTTTGTACAATCTGTTGTTAGATTTCTCTACAGGTTCGGATTTCTTTGACGATCCGTATGAGGAAGCGCAAGGTGAAGAAGATAAGACTGAAGGAGAAGAAGAGCTGACTAAAGATGTGGATTAGATTTCTTTTGTTTCTTCTAGACTTATCTTTTACTATACTTGTATTAGCTTAGAGCTTTATTTAGATTTCGATCTACCTTCCGCATGTGTTTGTAGGGTATATTTCCGCTATACTCTACAGTTGTCTTTTGATTTGGTATCTTGTTATTCCGCACTCTGATAATCTATAGTGATCTTTCTGAGATCCTTTCTTGACTTTTATTATAAATTACTTGAACATTATGATTTGTTCTTGCTTTTTATTATGTTATTGTGTGAAATGGGTATGATCGTTCCTAAACTTGATCTTTTGGGCTGTGGATCACTCACTCGGGTATGCCAGTTAGGGTACCGGCTGGGGGGATGTGACACTAACTTAAGAAAATGTGTAATTTTTGTTTGCACATATCCAAAAGTATCTTTATTCCACTTTGAGAAAATCTTTTTAACATTCTTAGCCTTGACCATTAGATTTCCAGCTGCTTCACTTCCTCCTACACCATTCCAAGCTTGATTGGCAACATTTCTACACTCCTTATGCTGAAACCACATAGACTCAAACCTGAAAGGTCTTATGCCTGCCCTTCTACCTCCCACGGTATCAATTACAATAGGTAGATGATCTGAACCAGTTATGGGATGAACCACCACTGAGGCTTCACTAAACTGATTCCTCCATTCAGCATTAGCTAAAGCTCTATCCAGTCTAACCCGTATATTTGCCCCTCCTTTCCTTTTGTTGTTCCAAGTGAATTGAGGACCTTGAGAACCAAGATCAAGAAAAGTGCAATCCTCCATCATTTTATTAAAGTTCTCATTATCATAATTGTTACTGCTGCACCCTCCTACCTTTTCTCTCCAAGATACAAAAGAATTGAAATCACCAAAAGAAAGCCATTGACCACTTCGATTATCTGCTATACCTCTGAGTTTGTCCCAAACTAACCTTCTTTTGTCTCTTTCAGGATCCCCATAAACCATGGTAATGTAAAAGGGATTGGCCCCATTACAAGATATTTCAGCATCAATGAATCTCTTGTTAGATTCAAAAACATTCAATGAAATAGAATCACCAAACAATACTGCCAACCCACCAGCTCTCCCCATAGGCTCCACTGTGAAGATATTGTTCAACTTCAATTTTCTTCCAATCTTTTTCATAGTTTCTAACTTGTTCTTTGTCTCCATTAGAAATATGACTTCAGGTCTCACTCTCCTTGAGAGGTTTTTTAGAGCTTGAGCTGTCAGTGACCTCCCAACACCTTGACAGTTCCAGCTCATAAACTTCATAATGCTTTTTGGTGTTGACAATCCCCAACAACCAAGGGACCCTCCTCTAAAAAAATGAAGGGATGTGGTGTGATTCTGCATACTCAGCTCTTTCTTTTCCTCATTCTGCTCCTATGCATCCACCTCTTCAATCTGAGCCTGTTTAAATCTTTTGTTCTTATCCTTAGCAGCTATCCCCAAAGTAGGTTTAATGAAATAAGGTTGAACAATGCTTCTTCTCCTGGCAAGTTTCTTCATGTTTCTACTTTCACTTCCATTTTGGATGCCACGTGAGGTAATGGTACCCTGATAACTGCAATTTATTTGTTGGATATGCTCCCCAAAACTGTGATCTTCTCCTCTATCTTGCTGACTAGACTCCCCTCTGCCAAATAGATTAGCCTTTGTATTCCTTGAACCACGAGTATCTTCAACCCACTCAAGATGGTCCACATTAGTCTGGCTTAGATTTCCTTTTTCTTGTGAAAAGCCTTGCGATGTGGGAACTGGGTGCAGCATGGGGGTTGTTTGGGTAGGTTGGGATGTGATTGAGATGTTGGATAGCATAGGGAGAAGGGACAGCAGGTTAGGTGGGTTATCTTGTAGCTGATTTAGTTGACTCTGAAGAGCAGCTAAAAGTTGTAAAGCAGAGGCATCATTGGGATTCACAGATTAAAAAATGGGATTGATACAGCTGGCCGAATCCAATATATTGACTTTACCTGCAGAGTAATTTCTGGGTTCTCTGTGCCCTTCTTCTATTTGGTGTTGGGATTTTTGGAAATCAGAAAAGTCAGACCTGCAGAGACTTCCTTGAACCCCAAGCCCTGTCCCCGATGTGACAATACTAGATGAAGTGGGCAATGTTTGGTAGCTACTCTTTTGTTTTGCAGGGTGGTTTTGACTGGGTTGGGTTGCCGGATTCCGGTGAGTTGCCTGAGTTGAGGGAGCTGCGTTGGCTTCAAAGCTTGAGGGATAGTTAATGTTGAGGATGTCAGCATCTACCAAGATACGTTGGTTAGGCATAAATGCTCTGATATTAGTTGAATAGGGAAGTGGAGGAAATTGAGAATAAGCTAATGCATTTCTGCATTTATGACTCACCTGATGGCTTCTCTTTTCTTGGAAGAATGCCTCACATTTGTTCTCAGTGTGGCCTAGAATACCACAGAAATAGCAGATGGTGGGCAGCCTCTCATAACTCACGGCTACAGGGATGGTGTCTCCATTTCTCTTCCTCAGCCCAGTCTCCTTTCTGAGTTTCTTACTTATATCAACTACAACTCTGCACCTAATGAAACATTTCTTTCCCTCATCTCTGCTTCCATGTATAATCATTATCTTCACTGGTTCCCCAACTTTAGTAGCCAGCTGTTGCCCAATCTCTATCTTGATAAATTCCTTTGGTATTCCATTGAGATGGATCTAGAACTCTTGTCTACTAAAATCCGGGTTCTCCACCTCATTCCAGTATTTTAGAATCATTAAGTTACCAGATACCGACCATGGTGAGCCTTCTAATACATTATCAACATCAATAGGATGCTCAAAAGTAAAGAGAAAAAGTTGTGGACTTAGCTGATCAACTTTCACTTTATGCAGCAGGTTCCACACTCTAACAAGAGCTTCAGAATCAACTTGAACTCTGAAGGGTCTTCCTTCTAGGATCTTCCCCACCAAGGTGCATTCAGGATCTACTTCACTCTTGTCTTCAGCAGGGACCTCATCCAAAGGGATATAGTCATCCTTTTCATCTTCTCCAGGCTTCCAAGCAGGTTGAGGATCTCGTTCAGATGGAGGCATCAGTAGAGGGGTGTGATTTTCCATGTATGACAGCAAGAGATATCAAGATTAACCAAGGAATCAGCTGCAGGCAAAGATCAGAAGCACGCACTAGGCGGACGAAGAACACTCACAGGGAGGATGTTGTCAAAGTTTTTGGGAGGGTCCATTCTATAGGCCCCCCACTCTTTCTCAGCGTTAACCTGACTCCTAGTAAATGTGTCATTTCTGATCAAAGTATATCTGCAATAATATTACCGTTATCCAACAAAACCAGGGTCGCACAGTATATCCAGCACACACACCCCTTCCATATGATGCCAATACCCACTACAGACACTTGGTGTCACATCCTCCCAGCCGGTACCCTATCTGGCATACCCGAGAGTGTGATCCACAGCCCGAAGATCAGGTATCGAGTAATCAACCTCCCACATAAACAATAACATAATCATGAACAATCATAATAAAAGTGCGGAAGATAAACCATAGATCCAATAAGGAAAGAATGAATCATAAATAAATCAGAATACTAGATATAATCAGAGTGTCAAACAGATAAGTAAAGTGAGGCAAAAATCCCACTCTACAACTAGCGGAAAAGTAGCTCTAAAAGATAATAAACTAGACAAAATCTAATCCCAGTAGCAAGTACAATGGGTAACTAAATTGTTCTCCACTTTATAGACAACATCCTTATAAGTGTAAATCTCATAAATGGCACAAGGACGCTTCCACTCAATGGTCGGACTAAGCATCGTACGGAGCATAACCACTCGCGGGATCTTCAGTGTAATTGTGGTAACCGCAATCACCTTCCCCGGAGATATGCCTCTTCGCCTTGCGCTTCTTCATAGGGACCGTCATAATACTCAAGACTGCAGGATAGTCTAACAAACATTGTACAATAAAGGAATGAGTTTCAAAGAAACTCGATAAAGGCGATTAAATCCATAATATCATAAATGGCAAGATTTCGGAACAAACATAAATGCAATATGATATGAGACAAGCAATGAATGAATGAATCTAACTCTATGTATGCTGGTCTCTATTGGCGGACATGCTTTAAGTCATAGCACCGTACTTCTTTAGGAAGGTCTCAATCACTCATCATCAGTTGGTAATGGGTCCGGCATCCCTCGGGACATTCCATGGCTGGGGGTTAAGTCACCACTCTCTCACATCACCATTGGTCTAAGTATCGGCGCATGTCAGGGTAAAGCCTAGCCAAATGCAAGTCTTCTACTTAGTTACATCAAGTCAGATCCAGATACGTCCATTCCTCGTCCCTGACGATCCTTTCCGGTATCCTTCACACTAGAGTCCTCATAGTCCCTGACTACGGACTCATCAACCCTATTGATCATCCACATATGGTAAACGGGAAGCTCTAACGTCCTCTCACGGGTTGGTTACCGGTCTTAAGCGCCCGTGAGCCCAAGTCTAACCATATGCAACCCTACCAATAAATGGCCCCCACAATGTGATTCCTGTCCTCTCACGGGTTGGTTACCGGTCTTGAGCGCCCATGAATCCCCATTGCTACCACGGGTCGTTCGGTCTCAATACCCCTCCGATTAGGGTCTCGACATAACGGGACATCCTAGCCAAACACTACTAGACAGTCCTAGATATGTCATCCAACAGTTTAGGAAGGTGTCCGGAGGGCATCTCCGGAAACATCCCATAATATTCCCGTAGTAGTCCAAGGACAGAAGTGTCAAAAGGACACCTCTCCTTTCCAAACCATACTTAAGCATACACATGCATCAATTCATATCATCACATATATGGTAACTTCATATATGGAAAGAAATCAATAATTACAATCACTTGTATATAATTGGTAAGTAAATCATACATGAATCAATTTAAGCAATGCTACTGTAATCAAGGTTATGCAACAGTAGTATATTGTTGTAAGAATCTAATTAAGGAAACATATCAATGATATTCAAATATAGAAACTAGATTCATGCTATCTATGTAATTAAGGAAATAACCATCCTTACCTTTTATAACTCGCAAAGGAATCCTAAGAAATCAAGTAAGATCTTGGCAAACTTGAGAAGAAGGTCCTAAACAAGTGTATACAACATATTAGGAAAGACCCCTAACAAAAAAGATACCAAAACATCCAACACGGACCAATTCTGGAGTTGCTTTGTACTCATTGGTCGAGTGGATTGGTCGATCTGGTCCGATCGACCAATCAATCGACCAATGCGAGACGATAGCCTAAAAAAACAGAGAGTTTTAAGATATGAAATCCGAATTTGGTGGTTCAAAAGGGTACTAATCAAGGGGTAAACTACATCAGTAGTATTCTAACATATAGGGGACCTCAAAAGACTAATCAAATCAAGACATCAAGATCCAAATTAGGAAACAAAAAGTTACCATAATTAGATCAACCATGGATCTTGATGAATGCGAAATAGAATTCAAAGACAAGAACAATAGGAGGATGGATCATTGCTTCAGGTAAAGGTATCATGAAAAACATACTTAGATCTTCAAGGAAATAGGCTTAAAAGCATAAATCTAAATAAGGAAACAAAACCTACCATATATGTAACTACCATGATTCATGAAGAACACATAGTATGGTAGAAGAGAACAACTAGAGATTGATAGATCATGGATCATGAAAAGAAAACACAGCAATTAACTACTAACATGATCAATATAGAAGATTCCAAGGAGATCAGAATTCAAATCAGAAGTTTAACAAAGATTAGATCATGGTTTGATCATGATTCCTTCAAAAGCTTGCAATGATCATGGTTAAGATCATTGTTCTAGCCATTAATCCTTAGGATGATCATGAGAGACAAGTCCAGAGATGTTTGCAACAGAGAATGCAGCATCTCCTCTACTGTCTCAACTCAAAAAGGAAAGAAACACAGAGATGGAGGAGAAGAAGAGAGTGTAGACATACCTTTTGATGCAAAAGGAAGAGTTTCGACGAAGATCCGTCAAGAAAATCACCAAGGATGCAAGGGAGATGACTTGCAGAGGTCTTTGGTTCGTTCCAAAGAGTTTGGAGGCAGCAAATACGAAGTAGACTCGAGATTGGACTTAAATAGAGCAAGAAAAACCTAATTGCCAAAGACAGCACTCATTGGTCGAGTGGATTGGTCGAGTGGATTGGTCGACTGGTCCAGTCGACCAATCAGTCGACCAATGCTGACAGCAAATCCAAAACAGGGAATTGAAGACCCAGATCAAATCCAATCCTAATGGGGTTTTGCACACATGTCAAGTGACTTACCTAATAGGTAGAAATGCCTTCAAACCAAGATAGAGAGCACTCCAAGTCCATCAACTAATCCGATCTTCATCAAGATTCAGTTTCCATAAATAGAACTTCATCATCAACTTTCATGGATTCAAAGCCAGACACCAAGTCCTCCACTGGGATGGCCCAAAGCTGACTTCTTACTTTACTTCGGGTCATCGGACCTACAAATAACAAGGTTTCCGGGTCAAGGTTAGGGCTGGGTTTTACATTCTCCCCCCCTTAAAGAAATTTCATCCTCGAAATTGAAAGCGTACCTGTGCTTCCAAAGAGGTAAGGAAACTTCTCCTTCATGTCTTCTTCCTTCTCCCAAGAAGCTTCTTCAGGGGTATGGTTCTTCCACCAAATCTTCACCAAAGGGATGGTGCGATTCCGCAGCTGCTTGTCCTTCCTATCCAAGATTTCGGCCGGTTCTTCATCGTAGGTCAAATCAGCACTAAGTCCTTCAGGTGCTTGCTGCAAAATGTGTTCCGGATTCTCTATGTATTTTCGGAGGATCAAAATATGAAACACATTGTGAACACCAGCAAGAGGCGGAGGTAATGCTAATCGATACGCAACAGGTCCAACATTTTCCAAAATCTCGAAAGGTCCAATGTAACGAGGGCTAAGCTTTCCCTTAACATTGAATCTCATCACACCCTTCATTGGTGAAACCTTGAGAAAGACTTTCTCTCCAACTTGAAATTCCAAATCGGTCCTTCTCTTATCAGGCATAAGATTTCTGTCTTGGTAGGTGAGACTTAATCCTTTCTCTTATCATATCTACCATAACACTCGTAGCTTCAATCATTTCAGGACCTAAGACTTTTCTTTCACCTGTCTCGATCCAAGTACAAAGGTGTCCTACAAGTACTGCCATACAAAGCCTTGAATGGAGCCATGCCTATTGTTGCTTGATAACTGTTGTTATAGGCAAACTCAACCAAAGCTAGGTGTTCATCCCGGTTACCACCCATATCCACCACACAAGATCCGAGCATGTCTTCCAATGTCCGAATTGTCCGCTCGGATTGTCCATCGGACTGTGGATGATGAGCTGTACTCAAGTTCAATTGGGTTCCCAAGGCCTTCTCGCAAACTATTCCAAAACCTTGAGGTGAACCTAGGATCACGATCCGAAACAATACTCAATGGCACACCATGCGGACGAACCACATTATCCACATAAAGCCTTGCTAGCTTATCCGGAGTATGAGTGATCTTCATAGGAATGAAGTGGGCTGATTTGGTCAACCTATCAACAATCACCCACACGGTGTCATTGCCTTTACTTGTCCGAGGCAAGCTAGTCACAAAGTCCATCGAGATATCCTCCCACTTCCAACTAGGAATAGGAAGAGGCTGAAGTAATCCAGATGGAGGTTGTCGAACGGCTTTCACACGTTGGCAAGTCTCACACTTGGAAACAAAATCATCAACATCAGCCTTCAGACCAATCCACCAAAAATGTTCCTTCAAGTCCTTGTACATCTTGGTGCTTCCGGGTGTATAGTAAAGACCGATCGGTGTGCTTCCTTCAATATTTCTTTCTTAATTTCTTCGTTTGCAGAGCACACACAGTCTTCCTCTAAACAACAAAGCACCATCCATGGATATACCAAAGTCGGGGTCCGACTCAGGATTTGAAGAAATCTTCTCAACTTTGATCAAAAGCTCTTGATCAGAACTCTGCAGAGCAACAATCTTATCTCTAAGACTAGATCTTGCCGTCATGGCGAGAAAGAATAAAATCAGAATTCTCGGGGACGATTTCCAAATCAAAACTCTCAATAGAAGACCACAATGGTAAACTCAAAGCATTCAAATCCAAAGTCTTCTTCCTGGTTCTTCCTACTAAGAGCATCAGCAACAACGTTTGCTTTCCCCAGGGTGATACTGAATATCACAATCATAATCGGAGACTAGTTCCAACCATCTCCTTTGTCTCATGTTCAACTCCTTTTGGGTAAAGAAGTATTTCAAACTCTTATGATCCGTGAAAATGGCAATCTTCTCACCGTAAAGGTAATGTCTCCAAATCTTCAAAGCAAAGACAACGGCGGCAAGTTCTAGATCGTGAGTGGGGTAATTCCGCTCATAATCTTTCAATTGCCGAGAAGCATAGGCTACGACCTTGCCATGTTGCATCAAGACGCAACCCAATCCAATCTTTGACGCATCGGTATAAACTGTCATACCACCGGAACTATCAGGGCATAGTCAAAACCGGGGCACTTGTCAATCTATCTTTCAACTCTTGGAAATTCTTCTCACAGGCGTCAGACCAAACAAACTTTTCTTCTTTCCTGGTCAACTTAGTCATAGGAGCAGCCAATCGAGAAAAGTTCTCAATAAACCTTCTGTAGTAACCCGCCAATCCAAGAAAACTTCTTATTTCCATTACTGACTTCGATCTTTCCCAATCAGCCACAGCTTGAACCTTTTTCGGGATCGACACGAATACCTTCGGCTGAAACTACATGACCAAGGAATACCACTCTCTTAAGCCAGAAATCACACTTGCTAAACTTAGCGAACAACTTCTTTTCTCGCAACCTTTGCAAAGTGAAACTTAGATGACTCGCATGCTCTTCCTCGCTCTTCGAATAGATCAAGATGTCATCAATGAAGAGAATCACAAACTTATCAAGTACATCGTGAAATACTCAATTCATGAGGTCCATGAACACCGCAGGAGCATTGGTCAATCCGAAGGGCATGACTCTAAACTCGTAGTGACCATACCGCGTTCGGAAAGCTGTCTTGAAGATATCACTAGACTTCACTTTCAATTGGTGATATCCGGACCTTAAGTCAATCTTTGAGAACACAACTGCACTCTTCAACTGATCGAAGAGATCATCAATTCTGGGCAGCGGATATCTATTCTTGATAGTCAGCTTATTCAACTCACGGTAGTCGATGCACAAGCGCATACTACCGTCTTTCTTCTTGACAAACAAGACCGGAGCTCCCCAAGGTGACACACTAGGCTGTACAAAACCTCTATCAATGAGCTCATTCAACTGATTTTGTAACTCTTTCAACTCAGTAGGAGCCATCCTATACGGAGCTTTAGATACCGGAGCGGCACCGGGGACGAGATCAATAGAAAACTCGACATCCCCTGTCTGGAGGCACTCCCGATAGATCATCGGGGAAGACATCAACAAAGTCACAGACAACTCGACTTCATCGACTCTTTTCTCCACTTTACCCTTGCCTTCGGATGAAGCATCATCCACTAGGGCATAGACTTGCATCAGTGCGGACAGCACCTTCTTACAAACTCTTCTCTTTTCCCCCTGAAATTCCAAGACCGGACTTCCACAAATATGGAACTGAATCTTCTTTGAGGAACAAAGGAACACAGCTTTGTGGGCTATTAACCAATCGATTCCCAAAATAATATCAAAGTCCTTCATGTCAAGAATTACAAAATTGGCTTCCAAGTTCTTCTCACCAATCAACACGGGACATTTAGATAACCCCTTATCTAGTTTCACAACAGGACCAGTAGGTGTACTAATCAATAAACAACTAGACAACTTCTCGGGAATTAGGTTAGTCTTCTTGATGAATGCAGATGACATGAACGAATGAGATGCACCCGTATCAAATAAGACAAATGCGAAATAGAAGCAACTAACAATGTACCTGTAATCACTTCATGGCTTGGATCCTGCTCAAGCCTTTGGAAATACTGAAAACTCTACCAGAGGGAGGAGCAGGAGCACTCTTCACCATCTGGGGCGGAGCTCGTTGGGCGGGCCGCTTCGGACAAGCACGAGCGAAATGACCAGCTTGCTTGCGGTAGAAGCAAACGGGATTGTTGGATCCAACGGGGGTGGCTGCAACTGAGGGCTTCGAACAAAAGGCCTTACACTTGCACTTGCACTTGCACTTGCTGGTGGTCGGTTTCCGCCATACTTGTCTAAACTGGCCGGGCTGCTGAAAACCCGTGTTCGACCTACACTCTTAGGCTGAAAGGTAGGAGTGGGGTAGGGTGTAGGTCTCACAAAGCGACGGTCATTACGATCCACCAAACCAGAATTCCTTGACTGCCAGGGCTTTTGCACACGAGCACTTTCCTTCTCTGTTTCTTCCAACTTCTTTGAGTTCTGCACCACTTGAGCATAGCTCACTATAGGCTGGACTGTGAGGTAAGCTTTAATGGCAGGGCGCAATCCTTTGAAGAACTTCTTTGCTTTGGCGAGGTCATCCTTCGGAGAATGCGGAGCAAAGAAATGAAGCTCCTCGAACTTCGTTGGTACTCCAACACAGACAGAGATCCTTGTGTAAGAACCATGAACTCAGCTTCCTTCGCATATTTCATCGCCTCGGGAAAGTAATTCATACAAAAAGCCTCTTTAAACAACTCCCAAGTTACAACTCCTGCATGCAAACCTTCCAAGACAGGCCGAGTGGAGATCCACCATGCATCAGCTTCTTGTTGTAACTTCTATTCAGCAAACAGAATCTTCTGAGCTTCCGAGCATTGCAGATGTCGGAAAGCCTTCTCCAACTCACGAAGCCACTTGTTAGGGAACAAGGGGTCCTTGGTAACTCCGGTGAAAGTGGGTACTTGCATCTTGAGAAAACTCTCCATCAAAGTAGTATGAGGAGTTCCAGCTAAACCTCCCGCATTCGGGACTGCGGCATGAGGATTCACATTAGCACCAGCTCGGGTCTCATTATGCGAGTCATGAAACCCACCAACATCTGGTTGAACCGAGCTGCTTTGTCTGCTGCATCATATTGCCCATAATATTGGCAATATCTCGAAAACTTCCAACATTCGGGGCACCAGGTATCTCATGGGTACCCTGATCAACATTAGGTATCTCACCACCTCCATGAGGTATTTCACCACCTCCTTGAGGTATTTCACCACCTCCTTGACCACTGGATTCACCACGCCCACTTCTCAGAGTAACCATTCTGCAAAACCGAGAACATCAAAATACCGAATTTCGAAGTTTCAACATAAACCACAAGTCCAAATGATTTGAAAACTTAAATCATGCTTAAATATATCCATATAGTCATCAAACAATAATCCATAAGGAAAAAATCACATTTTCCAAAAATTCAACAGAAAATGAGGTCTCTGTGACCATTGGTCGAGTGATTGGTCGATCGACCCCGGTCGACCAATGAGTCGACCAATGCAGACAGAATGCGAAAATTCGCATTATAAGCCTCATTTCCACATTCCAACTTCATTCTAACTTCTTCCAAAGGTGAGAGAGCTCTAGGGAAAGTCTCCAAGAGTTCTCACAAGTGTTCTTTAGGTGATTTGGTGCTTCAACAACAACACAACAACCCACAATCATCACAAACAAGGTAAATCTCTTATTCTTTCTTCCATTTTCATCTTCTCATGCTTGCATTTCAATCAAAACCATGCTTTGCTTGTATCCAATGCTAGAAATCATGCTTAGGAATGCTTAGAAACATATTCCCTAGGTTTTAAACACAATTCCATGCATAGACAACAAGTTCTAACATATTGGTGTTCATCTCGCAACGTTTTCATACCGAAATCGTTATCTTTAGAAAAATCTTGTTTTCTCTCAAACCGCTTGAAATTTTCGCACGAGATCAAATGGTACATGCTCAAGATGACATTGTAGATAGGTCCATACAATTTGATTTAACCAATTTCAAGTTTTCAAAAATCCAATTTTGACCTAAATTGCAAAATCCCCAAATTTCCTTCTTGCTGAATTTTTCGCTTTAATCCAAGTTTTCGATCGATTTTCATCAAACAAACTTCATAGACATGAAATTCCAAGTATTGTGCACATGCTAGTATGTTCAAATCAAATTTCCCCCAAATTTGAAATTTTCCGAAAAATTACGAAAATACCCTTTTGGCTCAAATCTTAAGGTAGCACTAACTGGAATTGTCTCTTGTCTCTTTCATAGATACCCACTATGCGAGAGGGGAGGGCGAGGACGAGGTAGAGGTCGTGGTCGCATTGTAGGTGCTCTTAGGGGCAGAGGTCGGGTTCCTTCGAGCCTAGACGGGAGGTTAGGAGACCAAACATGTTTGACACACCTCGGGCCGAGTTCCTGTACGAGGCCTACTTCGATTCTTGCAATATCGAGATGGGACATCTACTTCACTTACGCCAGCTCGAGCCTTTAGGATTCGGCAGAGATTCGACACATTGCGGTGGACTCATCTCTTCACCGAGGATCTGCCGGTATACCCGGAACTAGTGAGGTTGTTCTTCAAGCAACCTTACCTACACAGAGGAGGCTCGAGGCCAAGGACATCCACTTAGACTTGTCCTCGGGAGCGGGGTCTTCCGGACTCGGATTCGCTTCTCCACCCGGGCACCTGGCTGAGATCTTGCGGGTTCCTTACTATCCACAGCAGTGTGTGTGGATACCTGCAGGAGCGGATCCGGACAGCCATCCGATGCCGTATGAGCTTCGCGAGATATGCTCTACGCTATGGGATAGCCGTCGATGCTTCACTCCATGGACCAGCGGACGGATGACGGATTCTCGCACGGATTATCGGTCACATAGTCGGCCGAAACATTATGCCGAAAGCCGGACATCACCATCGGGTCACGGTGATGGAGGCTTTAGTCATCTACCGCATCTACATGGGCTTCGAGATCGATCTCTCCTACATCATTCCAGGGTCATGCCTTGGACTTAGTTCTGCGGCCTAGCATGCGGAACCTTTGCTATGGGAGGCTACCGACCTTGATCTTCGGGCATTTCGGGGTGAGTTTCGAGGATACACCGGTGGACACCGGTTCCACGGGGATACTCTATTGGGACTCGGACCATTCGTCGGATGAGACTGCAGCAATCGAGAGAGATCTCCCGGTCCGGAGGGTGAGGATGATGAGGAATCGGAGGATGAGGATCAGGAGTCGGAGGATGAAGGAGAGGATATCGGTCCTGATAGTGATGATCAGGCCGGAGATGATGCGGATATGCACGAGGCCGAGCCGGTGCATCACGAGTTTCCTTCCTCACACTTCGAGGCGGGTGGCCCTTCACATGCGGTTCCGGAGACTTCGGATCTTGGGGCACAGATGAGATCGATGACTTCCATGCTAGAGAGGATGGAGGTCGGACAGGGAGCAGATGTATGAGAGGATGGAGTCACGACGGGATAGGATAGAGCATCGGGTGACTCGGCTAGCGGAGGAGTTCGAGCATACGAGAGATCGGAGAAGATCACCTAGATAGATTGTACCCTAGGATTTCCATTTATGCATTTCGGATGTAATCATTGTAAAAACTTTTGAAATTAATGAAGTTCATTTTGTTTCACTTAATTATTGTATATTATGCACCTTTCTTTTCCTTGCATTAGTGACATTTGTTCAAGTATAATTATGGTATGTTATTCGGAAATGTTTTGTTATGCCTCAAAGGTTAAGTTTCTAATTCAGGTGTTCTATTATTCACTTCTAAGAGTAGAAGAGTCATTTCGGATCAATGACTCGGGAATGTTCAGTTATTGTCTTTTGTGGTTAGGATTTCCTCGAACCTTGGGCTCTGATACCAATCATGTCACATCCTCCCAGCCGGTACCCTATCTGGCATACCCGAGAGTGTGATCCACAGCCCGAAGATCAGGTATCGAGTAATCAACCTCCCACATAAACAATAACATAATCATGAACAATCATAATAAAAGTGCGGAAGATAAACCATAGATCCAATAAGGAAAGAATGAATCATAAATAAATCATAATACTAGATATAATCAGAGTGTCAAACAGATAAGTAAAGTGAGGCAAAAATCCCACTCTACAACCAGCGGAAAAGTAGCTCTAAAAGATAATAAACTAGACAAAATCTAATCCCAGTAGCAAGTACAATGGGTAACTAAATTGTTCTCCACTTTATAGACAACATCCTTATAAGTGTAAATCTCATAAATGGCACAAGGACGCTTCCACTCAATGGTCGGACTAAGCATCGTACGGAGCATAACCACTCGCGGGATCTTCAGTGTAATTATGGTAACCGCAATCACCATCCTGGAGATATGCCTCTTCGCCTTGCGCTTCTTCATAGGGACCGTCATAATACTCAGTACCTGCAGGATAGTCTAACAAACATTGTACAATAAAGGAATGAGTTTCAAAGAAACTCGGTAAAGGCGATTAAATCTATAATATCATAAATGGCAAGATTTCGGAACAAACATAAATGCAATATGATATGAGACAAGCAATGAATGAATGAATCTAACTCTATGTATGCTGGTCTCTATTGGCGGACATGCTTTAAGTCATAGCACCGTACTTCTTTAGGAAGGTCTCAATCACTCATCATCAGTTGGTAATGGGTCCGGCATCCCTCGGGACATTCCATGGCTGGGGGTTAAGTCACCACTCTCTCACATCACCATTGGTCTAAGTACCGGCGCATGTCGGGGTAAAACCTAGCCAAATGCAAGTCTTCTACTTAGTTACATCAAGTCGGATCCGAGATACGTCCATTCCTCGTCCACGACGATCCTTTCCGGTATCCTTCACACTAGAGTCCTCATAGTCCCTGACTACGGACTCATCAACCCTATTGATCATCCACATATGGTAAACGGGAAGCTCTCACGTCCTCTCACGGGTTGGTTACCGGTCTTAAGCGCCCGTGAGCCCAAGTCTAACCATATGCAACCCTACCAATAAATGGCCCCCACAATGTGATTCCTGTCCTCTCACGGGTTGGTTACCGGTCTTGAGCGCCCATGAATCCCCATTGCTACCACGGGTCGTTCGGTCTCAATACCCCTCCGATTAGGGTCTCGACATAACGGGACATCCTAGCCAAACACTACTAGACAGTCCTAGATATGTCATCCAACAGTTTAGGAAGGTGTCCAGAGGGCATCTCCGGAAACATCCCATAATATTCCCGTAGTAGTCCAAGGACATAAGTGTCAAAAGGACACCTCTCCTTTCCAAACCATACTTAAGCATACACATGCATCAATTCATATCATCACATATATGGTAACTTCATATATGGAAAGAAATCAATAATTACAATCACTTGTATATAATTGGTAAGTAAATCATACATGAATCAATTTAAGCAATGCTACTGTAATCAAGGTTATGCAACAATAGTATATTGTTGTAAGAATCTAATTAAGGAAACATATCAATGATATTCAAATATAGAAACTAGATTCATGCTATCTATGTAATTAAGGAAATAACCATCCTTACCTTTTATAACTCGCAAAGGAATCCTAAGAAATCAAGTAAGATCTTGGCAAACTTGAGAAGAAGGTCCTAAACAAGTGTATACAACATATTAGGAAAGATCCCGAACAGAAAAGATACCAAAACATCCAACACGGACCAATGCTGGAGTTGCTTTGTACTCATTGGTCGAGTGGATTGGTCGATTGGTCCAATCGACCAATCAGTCGACCAATGCAGACAGTAGCCTAAAAAAACAGAGTTTTAAGATATGAAATCCGAATTTGGTGGTTCAAAAGGGTACTAATCAAGGGGTAAACTACATCAGTAGTATTCTAACATATAGGGGACCTCAAAAGACTAATCAAATCAAGACATCAAGATCCAAATTAGGAAACAAAAAGTTACCATAATTAGATCAACCATGGATCTTGATGAATTCGAAATAGAATTCAAAGACAAGAACAATAGGAGGATGGATCATTGCTTCAGGTAAAGGTATCATGAAAAACATACTTAGATCTTCAAGGAAATAGGCTTAAAAGCATAAATCTAAATAAGGAAACAAAACCTACCATATATGTAACTACCATGATTCATGAAGAACACATAGTATGGTAGAAGAGAACAACTAGAGATTGATAGATCATGGATCATGAAAAGAAAACACAACAATTAACTACTAACATGATCAATATAGAAGATTCCAAGGAGATCAGAATTCAAATCAGAAGTTTAACAAAGATTAGATCATGGTTTGATCATGATTCCTTCAAAAGCTTGCAATGATCATGGTTAAGATCATTGTTCTAGCCATTAATCCTTAGGATGATCATGAGAGACAAGTCCAGAGATGTTTGCAACAGAGAATGCAGCATCTCCTCTACTGTCTCAACTCAAAAAGGAAAGAAACACAGAGATGGAGGAGAAGAAGAGAGTGTAGACATACCTTTTGATGCAAAAGGAAGAGTTTCGACGAAGATCCGTCAAGAAAATCACCAAGGATGCAAGGGAGATGACTTGCAGAGGTCTTTGGTTCGTTCCAAAGAGTTTGGAGGCAGCAAATACGAAGTAGACTCGAGATTGGACTTAAATAGAGCAAGAAAAACCTAATTGCCAAAGACAGCACTCATTGGTCGAGTGGATTGGTCGAGTGGATTGGTCGATTGGTCCAGTCAACCAATGTTGACAGCAAATCCAAAACAGGGAATTGAAGACCCAGATCAAATCCAATCCTAAAGGGGTTTTGCACACATGTCAAGTGACTTACCTAATAGGTAGAAATGCCTTCAAACCAAGATAGAGAGCACTCCAAGTCCATCAACTAATCCGATCTTCATCAAGATTCAGTTTCCATAAATAGAACTTCATCATCAACTTTCATGGATTCAAAGCCAGACACCAAGTCCTCCACTGGGATGGCCCAAAGCTGACTTCTTACTTTACTTCGGGTCATCGGACCTACAAATAACAAGGTTTCCAGGTCAAGGTTAGGGCTGGGTTTTACACTTGGGGCTCATAGAATACATTATAGAAGCAACCTATTCCTCACTTGATGTTATTATTTTGGGATCAGTTTCAGCTTTCTTCATCATCATCTCCTCATACTTCATTTTCCTAGACTTGCATCCCTTGAGAATGTCATTGACTTCTTCAACTACTCGATCAAATATGAAATGTATAACATAAAAGTGATCAGCAACAAGAGTTGGAGCTGAAGACGTACACAAGATAGGAACAGTAGTGGTTGAACAATCTTCACCATTTTTACTGTAAGGGATTAATGGGTTTGCTTAAAGACAATCTCAACTTTAAGCATTCCTGGTTCACAAGCTTTAAGACCGAAAATTTGAGAAAGATGAAGAACATCATCAACAAATTTCATGATCCTGCTTAACAAAAAGAAATTAGAAATAACTCATGTTCGAGTAATAAAGTACAAAACTGAAAGATAAATTCATTGTGGTAAACATATCTGATGTGAGGAAAATTGCACCGAACACGTGGACCGGGTTCATAATCCTCAGCCCAGGTTAAACCATAACCGGGGACCCCCAAGCCCTAAATTAATGATCATAAAGGCTCCGCATTTTGGTTAGCAGTCCGGTAAGATCTCTCGAATGTTGTGGTAGATGAAGCTAACTTGTATGAAGCAACTACAGGCAAAGCAGTGAGGGAATCATGCCGCGATTGGTAACTACTAGCAGTCCCGAATATCTAGAAGGAAACCCTACTATCGGATGGCCACTAACAGAGATTGAGACTTCACTCAACGGTTGAAAATTGGAGGTAAAATCAATATAAACGAGTGATCCACTCACTCCAAAGGAAACTGGACCGTTTCCAATTTACGCATTCATTATTTAGCTCTGCAACTTATCAAAGCTCTGGTGATTAGTTCAGAAACTGACTTAAGCTTCGGAGGTGGCCTCCCGACCCCCACGGTTGGGCCACATCTGATTCTCTTTTGCAGGCAATCGTCGAGGAATCTGAAGGCTTGACAATTTCTGGACACATCATTTGGCGTCGTCTGTGGGAAACACTTCAAGAAGTCATGGTAATTAGATCGGCAGCAGCGGCTGCAACAGCTCAGCGGCTAGCTTACATTCCACCACTCCTTGAGGAGAATAATCCTTTAAATGTTCCCCAAGGAGGCCAACCCTGAGAAGCACATGAAGATGGAGTTGATGGACCTGAACATCAAAACCATCCTAATCCTCTTCAGCAACAAGTAGACCAGATGCAAGTCCAATTTCTAGAGATGCAGGACATGATCCGCACTCTGGTTAGGCAGGTGGTGGCTCCTCAGGCTCCTGATCAGGTGGAGGTCCGAAGACGTGTGGGAGAGGCAAACGAACAGATACCGCACATTCGAGCGATTTCTATCGAAAGGGAAGGACAACCGGATGAAGGCCAGAATTTTGGCCTGAATGCTCAAAGAGACCTGCGGCGAGCCCGAGATTTAAAAATTGGCGAACATCCAAGAAGGGATGATCGGTACGACAGGCCAAGGGCTAGCCAAACAGATTCCCAAACAAGATTGTCAAGAGGAGTACGTACTCATTCTCCAACGTCCAAACGTTCGGAAAGAGTGACTATTCGGATGGAGGATGGTCATTCAATACATATAGGCTGGGAGCTTGCCAACATAAACCAAAGGTTGGGATAACTGTCTTGAGGGAGAAGAACTGATGATATTTACTCAGTTATTCGAAAGACTCCTTTTGCTGATGCAATAGCCTTGTTCGTGTTTCCGCATAATTTTAGACTTCCAACATTCACAGCATTAGAGATTCGGGAGACCCTATGGCACATATTAGCTATTATCAACAAACCATGGCAGTAACTAGAAATTCCGATGAAATTCTTTGCAAGGTATTCTCCTCCTCCTTAACTTGGGCAGCCTAGAAATGGTTTTCTAATCTTCCTTTGAGAAGAATCAATGATTTTGACAACTTGGCCCGCAAATTTATCGGACTTTTCCAGAGTGGTATCCAGATTAAGAAAATGGAGGAAACACTCTTTACAATCAAACAGGGAGTAAATGAATCAATTCGGGAATACCTGAAAAGATTTAATAAAGTCACCATGGAAATAGAGAATTTGGATGAACAGGTGGCAAAAACTGCCCTTTTTATGGGGTTAACAAACCGGAAACTATTGGAATATCTACTTCAGGACATGCCATCCACCTATGCTGAATTAGTATAAAGGTGCCAAAAGCAGGAAGAAGTAACTGAGATACTCAATACGAGGCAAGGAGAATCTAAGACAGCGACCAAGGAGCAGAAGGTCCCTGTGAAAAGCCAAAAGCAAAAGCAACCTACTCAAGATCATGATCGGACCAGAAAGCCACGATCAACTTGGAGAAGGCGATCACCCGATCAAGATGAGTACACGCCACTAAATGCTCCTCAATCGGAGGTATTGATGCAGATAAAAAATCAAAATATTTTGAAATGGCCACCTAAGATAGTCGGAAAGATGGGAGAAAAGAATATGGAGAGATATTGTCGATTCCACAAAGATTTTGGACACTACACTAATGATTGTAGACACCTCAAAGCAGATATCGAAAGATTGATCAATCAAGGTCATCTCAGCAGTTTTTTGAAAGTTCGAGAAGATGAGAAGAGAACGGCGAATGAAAAAAGAGATCGTTCGCCAAGCAGGGAGCGTCGGGTCGAGGTTCCAAGATCTAAAAAAGGCAAGGAATTGGTAGGACCTAGTAGGTCCCCAATCCTCACTATATTCGGAGGACCTGGACCGGAATCTTTGAGGAAGCTAAAGGAAAAGTCAAGATTTGTGGGATTAGAAGAATCCCAGAAAAGAAAGAAAGTAGAAGAAGTTCCCATCATGTTCGGTGAAGAAGATGAGCGAGGCGTAAGCATGCCTCATGATGATGCGATAGTTATCAAAGTGGAGATTGGGCGAAGGGAGATACATAGGGTCCTGGTTGACAAGGGATCTTCAGCGGATCTTCTTTCTTATGAAGCTTTTCAGAAGCTAAATTTCGAGGAAGATTTGATGAAGCCCTCTTCAACATACCTTTATGGATTCGCTGATCGTCTGCCATAGCCGAGGGATCAGTTCAGTTAGATCTTTTGATAGGAAATTTCCCGAAAGAATCAACCATTCGAGTTAATTTTCTGGTGGTTCGGGATCTTCCCGCTTATAACATGATCCTCGGTAGGCCTTCATTAACGAAGCTAGGAGCCATAGTTTTGCCAAAGCATATGAAGATAAAGTTTCCTACTGACACTGGGATCAGGCAAGTGATTTCATATCAGAAACTCTCTCGGTAGAGTTATGTAGCTTATCTAAAGGATAAGGAAGGACCAAAAAAAGCCACAGCCTTACCAATTGAGGTAAGGGACGATCGGGACGAAGATACCATGCAGAGATTTGAACCAGTGGAGAAATTAGAACGAATCTTCTTGCAGCTAGGAGATGAGGCAAAATCCACATATATTGGATCTGAACAACTAGAACCCTTCAAGAAAGAGCTAAAAATATTTTTGCAAAAAAGCATAGATGTTTTTGCTTGGTTAGCAAACAATATGCTAGGAATTGAGCCGTAGCCGAACACAAACTCTGGATCAATTCGGAGGTCAAGCCTGTAATTCAAATGAGACGGAACTTCTCAATTGAAAAACATGAAGCTATTAGAGGGGAGGTCAAGAAACTAAAGAAATCTGGTTTTATCGAAGCCATCGAGTGTCCAACATGGTTGTCTAATGTCTTAATGGTAAAAAAGTCAAACGGGAAGTGGAGGATGTGTATAGATTACACAGACCTCAATAAGGCATGCCCGAAGGACTGTTATCCTTTACCACATATAGATCTTTTGATCGACGCAATGGCTGAGTATGAAACATTAAGTTTCATGGATGCTTATTCAGGATATAACCAAATCCTGATGAGCAAGAAGGATGAAAGATTCATTGCTTTCATAACTAACAGGGAAAGTTATTTTACAAAGTTATGCCATTTGGTTTGAAAAACACGGGCCACATACCAGAGAGCTGTAAACAAAATCTTTAGTGAACTAATTGGGAAAAACATGGAGGTATACGTTGATGACATGTTGGTAAAAAGTCTTCAGAGGATTGGCCACATTGCAAATCTTAAGGAAGTATTCTTTGTTTTGAGAAAACATTAGATGAAGCTAAATCTGGAGAAATGTGCCTTTGGTGTATCCTCAGGAAAATTCTTGGGATTTATGGTTTCACAAAGAGGAATTGAGGCAAACCTTGTTAAGATACAAGCTTTGATCGATATGGATCCCCCAAAGACCTTTCGTGACATTCAGTGCTTGACCGGACGAATAGCAGCCTTGACCAGATTCATATCACAATCGGGAGAAAAGTGCTTACCTTTCTTCAAAGCCCTGAAGAATTTGAAAGGAAGCAAAGAAGCTCGATGGATGGATGAATGTCAAAAGGCATTTGAAGAATTGAAGAAGAAACTCGGAAAGCCACCATTGCTTTCTCGGCCTGAGAAGGGCGAAATTTTACAAGTATATTTAGCGTCATCATAGTCGGCTGTGAGCGCTGTCCTCATTCTGGGAAAAAAGAAAAAACAGTGGCCCATTTACTATGTTAGCCATGTGCTCTTGGATCCCAAAACAAGATATTCGACGATAGAGAAGTAGGTGTTGGCGCTAATGGTAGCAGCTCGAAAGCTGAGACCATACTTCCAAGCTCACCCGATCAAGGTGCTCACAAACTTCCCCTTGAAAAAGGTCTTGTTCAAACCTGATCTATCAGGAAGGATGGTAACATGGTCATTCGAGTTAGGGGAATTCCAGGTGGAATTTAAACCCCGAACAGCTATAAAAGCACAAGCATTGGCCGATTTTATGGTAGAATCCACGGCTCCGATCAAAGAAGAAAAAGAACCTATCCTACCAGGTATGTGGCACTGATGGCTTTAGCAACAAATTCGGTTCGGGGGCAGGAGTTTTGTTAAAAAGTTCAGGAGGTTTCCTGATTCGGTAAGTTCTGAGGTTCGGATTCACGGTGAGTAATAATGAGGCAGGCTCGCCAAAGCCTTGGTAGTAGCTGAAGCAACAGTATACAGTGATTCCGATTCCCAACTTATCATCAATCAGATAGAAGGAGAATACGGAGTAAAAGAGCCTTGCTTACAGAAGTACCAGGAGCTGATCATAAATCTCAGGAAGCAATTTAAAGAGATAAAGGAATGTCAAATACCTCGAAAGGAGAATTCAGTAGCAGATGAACTCTCTAGATTGGCAAACGCTAAGGAAAAAAAGTTGGAGCCATCGGTCTACATTGAGGAGCTGAACTTCCCGAGTGCTAAGGTCGACCTCGTCTCATACATAGAAAGCGACAGATGCTAGGTGGACCCCATCATTGAGTATATTCGGGATAATAAGTTACTCGAGGATTTAAAAGAGGCACGATCGATAAGAGTTCGTGTGGCAAGATTTACCATTCAGCAAGGCAGGCTATATTGAAAGTCTTTTGTGGGGCCTTTACTTAGATGTGTCGGTCCCAAAGGAGCCAAAATGGCGTTGGCTGAAGTTCATGAAGGTATCTGCGGAGAACACATGGGGGAACGAGCCCTAGTGCATAAAATCCTCTGTCTTGGTTATATTGGCGCAAGTTAGAAGAAGATTCCATTAAATACGTTCGGTCTTGCAACCAATGCCAGATACATGCGAATGTGCCGAAGCAGCCTGCTACAACACTCACGTCAATTCTAAACCCTATTCCGTTTGCAATGTGGGGAATAGACTTGATGGGAAAATTCCCCACAGCAATAGGAAGAAAGGAATACCTGATTGTGGCAATCGACTACTTCACAAAGTGGGTAGAGGCAACTCCTTTGGCATCAATCACAAAGAAACAAATGGAGAAGTTCGTTCTGGAGTAAATAATCCACATGTTTGGAATTCAAAAGATACTGGTGACTGATCACGGAACTCAGTTCGATAATCCCCAATTTGAACTCTTCTTCAATACTTATATGATCGATCACTGAATGTCATCTATTGTATATCCTCAAAGTAATGGTCAAGTAGAAGTAACAAACCAAATGCTACTGGATGGAATCAATAAGAGACTAGAAGGCAATAAATCCCTACAGACCAAAGAACTACCGAATGTCCATTGGGTATATCGAACAATAGTCCGGACACCAACTAGAGAAACCCCATTCATATTAACATATGGCGCAGAAGCACTTGCACCAGTTGAGGTAATGGCAAGAACCGTTCGGGAGCGAGAGTTCGAAGAACAAGCCAATAAAGAAGGTTTATTGGACAACTTGGAATTATTCAGCCTGGAATTATTGGATGAAGTTAGAACAAGAGTGGTAGCGCAAACACAACAATATCATCGAAGGATAGCATCTCACTACAACGCTCGAGTAAGAAATCGGTAGTTCTGTGCAGGAGATTTAGTTCTAAGGAACACTCTTGCATCGGACCCACGCCATCAGCAAAGTTGGACCCAGCATGGGAAGGACCATATATGATTATCAAGCAAGTAGGCTCAAGAGTTTATAAATTGGAAGATCTAGCAATATAGCATGCATTAGAACGATCGTGGAACACGAAGCATTTGAAGAAATATTTCTCATGAAGTTATCAACATCTTTTTTATTGAAGAACGTTTATCGATCTTGATCATTTTGATCTATAATTACTTAATGCAGAATATTGGTTTTACTTCCAAATCTTTTAATTGGGGGCGGTATATAGCAGAGTACATTTAGAATCAAAAGGCTTCGGGTAACACCGTATGAGACCTTCAATAAAAAGGCATCGGGTAAAACCGAGTGGGACCTTCGAAAGCTTGAAATGTTCTCCGGAACTTCGGGTAAAGGTATCGGGTAGCACCGAGTGGGACCTTTGAAAGCTTGAAATGTTCTCCGAAACTTTCGGGTCAAGGCATCGAGTAGCACCGAGTGGGACCTTCAAAAGCCGAAAATTTTCCAAGTAAAACTTTCAGGCCTAAGGCATCAGGTAAAATCAAGTGGGACCTTTGAAAGCCTTGATGAAAATTCTGCAGAATTTTACTAAGGTAAAGGGCATCGGATAAATTCCGAACAAAACCTAAAAAGCCTAGGAAGTTTTTACTTCCTAAGGAAAAGGCATCGGGTAGCACTGAGTGGGACCTTCAAAAGCCAAAAATTCTTTATTGGAGAATTTTTTGGTAAAGGCATCGGGTAAAACCGAGTGGGACCTTCGAAAGGCACAAGAGTGATAAGGAATTTTTCGGGGTCGGGTATATCGGATGTACACCAAATTGGAAATTCGGATTTTTAAACCCTATTTATGTTTTATCTCATCCGTAAATGCATTTTTGGAGGCTAGAAAGAGGCAGAGGCTTTGGAGAAAAGGAGAAACGAAAGAGAGGAGCGATTTCCATTCTTCCGAAGGTGTATGTGATCCGAATCTTTGCAAAATCACTAGGAAAGGTTAGTTTTTTTTAACCCTTCTCTTTAATCATAGTTAGCGAGAGTTTATCTTCTCTTTTTCGTGGAGATCTTGAAAGGGAAGGTTGTTAGGTATCTTGGATGCTTCCCTTTCTTGTGTTAATGTCCCTTCCTAGTTTGTGGGAGTAATTTCTCTTCTCTTTTTTTGAGGGATCTATGGAAAGGAATAATGATAGGTATCATACAAGTTTATCTTTTCTTATATTAATGTTTCCCTTGAGTTTGGGAGTAATGGTTTATTCCCTTGCAAAAGATTTTAGAATTTGACTCCCCGGGTCACCCACGGGTGATTTATGAGAGGCAAATTTGGGGCTTTTTGAGAGGGGTCAAATTTAATAAAATTGAAGGTACCCGTAGGATCCTTTTGTTTCCAATTAGACTTTCCCAAAGTTTTGCTTCATTATAAACTTCGAATTGGTGGCAAATTAGTGACCATTCACTGGTGACTCTTTTTAACCTAGTTTTCAGATTTGGGTTTTTGTGGGAAGATTTTAAGATATCCTTTGAAACTCAAATTGGCTCTAATTTGTGATAATTATTTCTTTTGCATAAATAGGTTAATATATCCTTAATCACTAATTTGTGGGAGTGGATTCTTGGATTTGGAGGAAGAACAAAGTAAAAGGTGAGGAATATACTTATTTTTATATTACATGTGTAATGATGTTAGTTACTTTTCATTATTGATATCTTGTATTGCTTTAGTATTATTTTGTGGTTATTTTATGTCTTTTGTTAAATATGAATTGCTATAATTTATGTTTATTATTACTTTTGATGTTGCTCCTTGCTTTGAAATCTATTATTGTTGTTATGAAATGGAATGTGATTGTATGAGAGGAGAAATATTATTATTTCTTCTACCTTGTATTTTCTACTAGGGTTGTGGGTTCACCCATTGCCCTAGTGACATTATATGATTGCTTATATTGTGGTTGGGAATGGGGAATGCCCTTTTGGCATTTCTGCCATAGGATACCAAAGGAGGCGGTATGGGACGCATTCCTATGGTGCCCTTGGCTCTTTCCCGATTACTGATTTACATATTTAGGGCATGTCTAGAAGTGTTTGGTTAGGTGACCTCATGAGTACTACTACCCTTTGGGCAAGGGTATTGAAGCCGGTTAACCCGTGATGTTAGTGGCTGGGTCCTGTGTGTCAAGCAGGCCCACTGTCATCATGAGATGGTAGGGTTGCATATAATAGACAAGGGCTCATGGGCGCTCAAGACCAGTGAAATGACCCATGAGAGGACATGGAGAGCATCCTGTCCATTATATGTGGATGACCATAGGGTTAGGGGTCAACGTAGTCCGAGTTGGTTGGTGCCATAGGATACGTTGATTCTAGGTGGAAAAGTATCGAACCAACAGGGCACTAGGCATGAGGGGAGATATTGGATACTGAACCGAGTTGGTTGGTGCCATAGGGGAAGTATCTATACCACATGTAGTACGAGACCGTATGACTTTGCATTGGCCTAGGATTATCCTTGACACGCACTAGATCTTATACCAATGGTGATGTGAGAGAGTGGTGACCTAATCCCCAACCATGGCTTGACAAGACTTTACACAACAACCGCGGAGAACCCAACAGACGTGCATAAGAGCCGTGAGGGAAGAGTGATGAGACCGCCCAAAGAAGACTGGTGTATGACTTAATGCGTGTCTACCATATAGACTTCATGATAGAGTTAGGAGCATAATCATTCATATATCATATCATTGTCATTAATTTCATTATCGATATTTATGTTATATGTGTGGTGTGGAATATTAAGAATGAATGTGTGATATGATGTTGAGTTGACCTCACTGAGTTCTGTTGAACTCATTCCTTTTATATGTCTTTTTCTATTAGATTATACTGCAGGTTATGAGGGCTTATTCCAAATGGAGGATTCGTTGCTAGTATATCTTCTTGAAGGAGTGACCGAAGAAGAAGTGGACGCACATGGAGCTTCATGCCAGTATCAAGACTATTCTTTTGGGTGGGATTTCATTAGAGAACTAGTCTAGTTTAGTTTTCCACTCCGTTGAAAATTACTCTCTTTTCTTTTCAAAACTCTGATGTTATATTTTTATTTTGAAGTAATGGATGATTGTAACCATTATTTCGGTTTTGATAACTTAGTATGATAAACTTGATTTATTCTTGTCCATTTAATTATGCTATATCATGTTTTGTATGGATTTGTCACTGAACCTAGATCTTGAGGTGTATCACCCCCACAGGCATTCGGGTATGACCGGATCCGGCTGGGCGGGGTGTGATAATCTGTCCACGTGGAAAAGAAGGCTCCAGTTACGAAGACGGCGAACTCAAGTGTGCAACCATCAATCAGAGCATTTAATACCTAAGTGACGTTTGCGCTTCCCAAGGAAGATAAATTCCAAGAAAAAAATAAAGGATCGTTCGAGTTAACCGCTGGATGATCGAATGGGCAGAATCGAGGAGAGATTATTCCCGAACAAGATGGTTCGTTCAAATGCCAAAAATTCAAAGATTTTGAATAAGGGGCAGTAGAAGAACAAGATAGCACGACGATAAATCCAAAAGACTTTCAGTTTGTGTTCGGATTAAGGCAAGTATGTTCGGTTAAATGCAAGTATGTTTGGTTAAGTGCAAGTATAAGAAACAATAGAACATGCAAAGCTATGATCGAAAAAACTCCAAATATTCGCAAATGACAGCACTAGTGGGATTAGCTAGCGGCAGATTTTTCTTTTCAGCAACCCAAGTTGGAATTGGAAGATCCAAATCCACAAAAGACTCCTCAATAATTAATTAAGTCCTTGGGCTCTTCAATCGGAAAGGAAGGATCGGTCCTCAGAATACTCTTCCACACGTCTTTGACACCCTCTCGATAGGCAACCAGATTTTACAGATTGAGTAACTCACCGAAAGGAACACTGTTCAAGTATTTCAAGACACAAGCTTTCTGAACCTCTGGTTTTGGATCTTAGGGACCTTGGGGAGAAGCAATAGCTTCCAGCTTTCCTTCCAACTTTTCCTTCTCTAGGGTAAGATCCTCGATTTGGTATTCTGAGGATTGGACGCTTTTCTTCAACTCTACCAGCTCTTTCCTCAAATCCTTCAATCGGGACTTAGCAACAACAAGTTCCCCTGAGACGGGACGAAGATGGGCAATCTCCTCCTCCAGTGCAAAAATTTCCCCCAACCTCTTCTCGGCAAGCTCATTACTAAGATGAACGTCAGCGCGTAGGCGGCCGACTCTCATGTTTGCTTCCATCTCACGGTGGAAGTTCTCAGTAAGAACCCTATGGCAACAATACGAAAACAAGTTAGTCTACTGCAGAGATCCCGATTGGGAGACGATTTGCAAAATTAATACAAACCTAATATTGGAATTCATCAATTCCTCATCAGGTGTCTCATTCAAGGCTTTCCGATAGCAAGGGGTCTAGACATTAATAGCCCAATCAATAGATGCTTCAGTATCTAATAGAACAGGATCCCGAAGAGTTACTCTCCATTTTGGAACATAGATTTCCCCTTAATCAACCTTGTTTCTCTTAGAAGCAGCATCATCGGTCAGTTTCCTTTTCCTTTTGACAAGGGCGGTATCATCATAAGTAGATTCCTCAACTATTACCAGATCTTTTCCTCGAGCAGCACGATCCGGCTTGGTCCTCAAAAGCCCCCTCGGGGGAGTAACCCCTTTCGGGGCAGCAACAGATGAAGCCTTCTTCAGAAAAGGGGCACCCTCGGGAACCTCTTTTCTCCCCTTCCGGGGAACTCTTTCTTCAGCAGCGGCCAAGCCTTGTTGAGCCAGAGAAAAGACGGCATTCTGGTTAAACTTGGGAGGCACTGCAAACCAACCAAAAATTGAGATCAGTATAATGACAAATAGTACATCTATGAATAGAATGGAATTGAAAATTTCGGACGCTCACCATAGCTCAAACCCCAGTGGCGGAGAACTGCTTCGTACTCCATGGCATGTCCATGGATTTTTTGGGGGCGGGAAGAAAAAGAGAACAATTGATCTGGGTAAAGGAGTATGGGAAGCTCCAACTCATGGGAAACTTATGTTTGGATTCCGGAACTCTACAGCAAACAAACTTTTCCTGCCATCCCTTATTATTGGAAGGACAAGTACCCTCGGCAAGGATTCCCCTTGTCATTTGAGCTCAGTCTTCGGGCATTTGGAAAATACTACCCACCCGGGAGGATTTGATCTACTCAGTGTATAAAAATGACGAAAAACATCTAAAGAAGGGGTTAACTCGAGTTCACGACAGAGCCCAAGATAACCGATTATATGTCTCCAGCTGTTCGGGAGAAGCATGCAAGGACAAATTTGCTAGTGATTTAAAATCTTGGCAATTACAGAAGAAAAGAAGGGGAGACAAACCCCACTCTTGAAAGAGTCAAGGTAAAGAGAGAATTCCCCTGGGGGGTTAGAATTGACCCTCTCGTTTGAATTTGGGACGCGAAGGACACAAGACTGCAGAATGGAGTTGTCATCACAAATGCTTTTTAGGTCTTCTAGGCGGACCGCAGAAATAATATCGGAGGGCCAGGTGGAAGGTCTTTTCGACGGACGGGATTTCTCCACCGTCATCTTCTTAGAAGCTTTTCTCTTCTTAGAGGAAGACACCTTAGCAATGGGAGCGTTGCCTAGTGCATCTTTAGGAATTGATGGGGCAGATCTCAACCAGTGTTCGGTGATCCTATGATCCTGATCACTGGAGAGTTCGACGGAAGTAGTGGGACTCCTTTGGTCAGCAAATTCTTCACCCTCAACTATGCGGGATACATAATCGCTATTTTCAGAAGTCTTACCACTACCCATTTTTGAAGAAATAAACAAAAGGAATAAACTGTGCGAATGTAGGAAAAGAGAACAAAGTAAGGGAAGACAAAACTTACTTGTGATTTCAGGATTAAGAAAAACAGAGCTTGAGTTGTGCGGGTTGAAAACTGAAAGACTCGAAAGAGCACAAACAGAGGAGCAAAGAAGTAAAAAGAAGAAATGAGACATGAGGAACCTTTTATAGGTTCAAAAGGCAAATGAACAAGTGTTAATGGATGGATAGGGGCACATTGATTCGAGAGAAAAAGATCGGACGATTCCTAAGGCTCTACTGGTCTGATGTCACTAACGATTCAAAAAACTTTTGTCATGATGGAATAAAACTGAAATGACGGTTCGACGGCAGGGTGTAACGTTTGCACCTCCCCGACTGCCACGTGGCCCACTACACACGGGCAACAAGGCGTCAGAACGTTTTGACGGCACCTCATTGGAAAGAGATGTCAGCAGCATTAAATGCTGAGTAATTTTTACTTGGAAAGATATATCACACTAGATCATGATCGGTAAATTCACCAGACCAGACCAAGCATTCAGCACCGTTGATCGAACGCTTGGCTTGTGAGGCAAATGATGTGAGGAAAATTGCACCGAACCCGTGGACTGGGTTCATAATCCTCAGCCAGGTTAGACCATAACCAAGGACCCCCCAAGCCCTAATTTAATGATCATAAAGGCTCCGCATTTTGGTTAGCAGTCCAGTAAGATCTCTTGAACGTTGCGGTAGATGAAGCCAACTTGTAGGAAGCCACTACCGGCAAAGCAGTGAGGGAATCATGCTGTGATTGGTAACTACTAGCGGTCCCGAATATCTAGAAGGAAATCTTACAATCAGACGCCCACTAACAGATATCGAGACTTCACTCAACGGTTGAGAATTGGAGGTAAAATCTATATAAACAAGTGATCCACTCACTCCAAAGGAATCTGGACCGTTTCCAATTTACGCATTCATTATTTAGCTCTGCAACTTATCAGAGCTCTGATGATTAGTTCAGGAACTGACTTAAGCTTCGGAGGTGTCCTTCCTACCCCCACGGTCGGGCCACATGTGACTCTCTTTTGTAGGAAATCGTCGAGGAATCTAAAAGCTTGACAATTTCTGGACACATCAATATCGTTGGCAAAGGATATGAGAATACGTAGATTGTGCAATTGTCTTTGCCCAATACATAAATTTTGGTGCCGTAGCAAAGCATATATTTATAGCCCTGATAAGATCTTATTTCATTGTGAACAGTAGTACAAAACACACTAAATTTTCAGGGCCTAGTTAGATGCACGGGCACCTCCCATTATCTATGTAGTTCTGTTGTTTTCTTCCTAATTTCTCCACAGAATCTGCAACTAACTGTTTCATTGATATGATTGGTTTGAGCAGGGCTGTAAAGTTGGTTTTCCATGTATGTTTTATATATTCACTTCATGGTTATGGTGTATTAGAACGAAGTTTAATTGATCTTTGATAGGTTATTCAGCTGAGTTGATCTACCATTTAATGGATAGAAGTTGGATTTGAAAATCACGGGATTGTGGATTTCGTGCAGGCGATACATATGAAGGTGGTGTAAATGGATTCCTTGATTTTGCATTTTCTAAAGTAATCTTAGGAGAGAAGATTCCATGCCCATGTGTAAACTGCACCAACCACCGACTAGGAACACAAGATGAAGTGTTTGAGCACTTGATTGTTGATGGAATTATGGCTGGTTACATGTTTTGGAGTTCCCATGGGAAAGTTGGATCTTCATTTACCACAACAACAGAGAATAATGTGATTAGCGAAGAAGATCAAGGCATTGTTAACATGAATGACATACTTCATGATGCACTTCCTAGTCAGACTTGTACTGAACATGGTGTTTATACCACAAATGAACACATGGATGGAGTAAGACATGAATCAGAAAAATGGGAGAGATTGATAGAGCAGTAGAGATGGCATTGTATCCAGACTGCAAGGAGTTCACAAGATTTTCATTCACTATTGCACTATACCACATAAAGTGTTTATGCAGTTAGAGTGACAAGTCTTTCTCTATGTTGTTGAATTTATTGAAAAAAGCATTACCACAACACAATACTTTGCCAAAATCTTTATATGAAGCAAAAAAGATGGTTAAGAACTTGGGACTCAATTACAATAAGATTGATGCATGTCCGAATGATTGCATGTTATATTGGAAAAATGCATCTATTGAACAATTCTGTCTTAAGTGTGGTACATCTAGGTATGAAGGTAAGAAGAATGCTCAGGCAAAAGTATTACGTCACTTTACTTTGATACCAAGACTTCAAAGGTTGTATAGATCATCTATAACTTCATCTGAAATGAGATGGCATAAAGATGGACGCATAGATGATGGGAAACTACGTCATCCTGCAGATGGAGAAGCATGGAAGAATTTTGATGGATTACATCGATCTTTAAGTGTTGATCCGCAAAATATAATGTTAGGGCTTGAAAGTGATGGATTTAATCCAAATGGTATGAATCGTTCACATAGCATTTGGCCAGTTGTTGTGGTGCCTTATAATCTATCACCATGGAAGTGTATGAAACAACCTTCGTTCATATTGACATTATTGATTCCAGGGCCAAATCAACTTGGAAACAATATAGATGTTTATTTGTAGCCTTTGATAGATGAATTGAAGTTATTGTGGGATGGTGTTGACATATATGATTCGTTGAAAAAGAATCATTTAACTTGCGTGCATGCCTCTTATGGACAATCAATGACTTTCCAGCGTATGCTAATCTTTCAGGTTGGAGCACAAAGGGAGCATTGGCATGCCCTTGTTGCAACAAAAACACTAGTTCAACATGGCTAAAATATAGTCGCAAACATTGTTACTTAGGACATCATCGATTTCTCAAGGAAAATCACAAACTTCGATGGGATAAGAGAGGTTTTAATAGTCATGGGAAATCCAGCCCAAACCAGCCGGGCACCCTACGCTTTGGGAAAGAAGGGTAGTTTAAATTTTGACCTTAAGTTGGACCTGATTTGATCTTAGCTTGTGCTGTAGACCCTGGTGACGATTGGGGGAACCCAAGCCCATGGATATTGTGATGATGCCCCTCACTTGAGAGCATTGCGGGTAGTGAATCGCGCACCGAAGAGGGGTGAATTAGTTGAAATACCTAATGAACTCCTGTGCCCAATCTGAATATATTTCCCAAAACTAGACTTCTTGATGGACTTGTAGGAGAAAATCTCACTCAATTTGACCCCATATAACCTTCCAAATCCCGTCCGAAGTTGCTGAACTATGCGCAAATCCTGCGCGCATTGAAGAAGATGAGCCTAGTTTGTGAACCAATGAACTCCAATTCTTGATCCGAAGGTAATTCTGGAAACAGACCTGATTGACTCGAGAAGAAAACCTCACCAATTGACCTTGTATAGCCCTCGAATCCGTTGAACCGCATGATTGGTGACTCATTGGTCGACCGGACCAATAGACCAATCCAAGACCAATGGTGCCGAATACCAATTTGGTCCGCTCCTCTATTTAAGTCAAATCTGGGATTACCGCCTCCTATGCCTCCTAAGCCTCGGAATGAGTTAGAACCCTAACAATCAATTCCCTTGCATCCTGGTGATCTCTCACAAGACTGAAGTAATCTCTCCTCTCGCATCAAAGGTATGTCTACTCTCTTTCTTTCTTTAACTGTTCTTGGCTGAGATCAGGAAGAAGATGATGCACTCTGCAACCATCCACTCCATGATCTCATCTTGTTCCGAGATCTATGATCATCATCATGATCTCAACCCAGCCAGGAATCGAAAACCCTAACCCTAATCCTTTGAAACCCTAACCGGGGATTATCGAGAACCTGGTAACCTCCCAGTGAGGGAAACCCAGGGTAAGTGGAGGTTGATCTAAATTCAATATCTTAATTCTTCTGTTGTAATTGGCCAATCATGATTCCCTCCCTCCGGGATCTTAACCTTTTATGGGAACCATAAGGGGAAACCCTAATTTCTGGGTTAGATCAAGAACCCATCTTTGACCAGATTATCTTCCCATAATGTTCTATTAACCTAAACAAGATTTTCATATGTTCTTGATTGCAACCATTCCCTTTCTTCCGGATCATAACCTTTTCATGAGAGCCATAAAGGTTGAAACCAAGTTTCTTGGGTTAAATCAAGAACCCATATTTACCATGACTGATGATTTTATCTTCCCAATGATTCTAATACATCCTAGGAAGTTCCCCGAATTTCGGATCAATCCGACTTCAAACGAAGAAGTTATGGCCAAAACAGTTCACGACCGATTGGGACGATGCGCAAGACCAAGGCAACGACCAATGAAGAGCCAACGCGAGATCGTGCCTCCGATCAGGTATCTCCTAAGTGTATCAGCGAGGGAGCCAGGGGCCCCGATCGAATTATCGGCGAAACAGGTAAGGACAAGACCAACACATAGATGCTGCTCGGCACATGAAACTATGAGATTACCACGAGAAATCGATCTCCACGGGGAACAGAGCACAAATCACCAGATGATAGAATACAACCGCAATCGAGGCACATTCTCATATGATGAACGGGGTGTATGTCAGACGATCCGAGAATGTGTGCAAGGGTTTGGGAATGGGGAGTATCCAGATGCCGTCCAGACACGGAGGGAATAGTAGGGCTGCCGAAGATGCCCACGACGCCCGAATCAATGGTTGTCAACCTAGGGATGTCTAGCGGGTGGCAGGATATACCCGATATCAGACCCGATCGGAAGGGATGAGACCGAATGACCCGTGGAGCAAGGGGATTGGGGCGCTCAAGACCGGTGAAAAGATCCGTGAGAGGACATGGATCACAGTGGATACTCGAAAGAGGCCATATTGGAGGGTTGCATATGGCTAGACTTGGGCCATGGGCGCCGAGACCGGTGAGTTATACCGGAGAGGACAGAGAGCCCGACCAATGTGGATAACCAATAGGGTGATGAGTCCGAGTCCGAGTTGGTCGGTGCCAAGGATACGCCGACCAGTGCGAAGGATACCGGAAAGGATCGTCGGGGACGAGGAATGGACGATCGGAACCGAGTTGAATAACCGACTAGATGACGCATTGGGCTAGGCCCCCGACAGCGCCGGTACTTATGCCAAACGGTTGTGAGAGAGTGTGTTGACTAACCCCTTACCATGGAAATGTCCGAGAAGGATGCGGACCCATACCAATCGGTCGCCCGAGATATCTAAATGGTTGGAGGGAATCCAAGATATCAAATGGTTGAGGATGTGAGCGGACCTACCCAAAGAAGTACGGTGCATGACTTAAAGCATGTCACCAAGAGACCAGCATACATAGAGTTTAGATGCATACATACATTACTTGCATATTGCATGCATCTGTTATGGTTGCTTCATGTTATATGTTGTATGGATAACGCCACGAGTTCTTTGAAACACCGTGCAATGTGTTAGCCTCTCAGAGGTACACGGCCCGATGAGGAAGCGCAAGGTGAAGAAGATGAAGACCGAAGAACAAGAAGAGCCGACGAAGATGTGGATTAGATTCGTCTCTAGACTATCTACACGAAGCTAGAGCAAGAGATCTACCCGCAGGTTGTAGGGTAACGATACCACGGGCGATTGGTATCTGACGACTCGAATTCTATAGTGATCCTTAGATCCTTCTTGACTTTTATTATAAATTACGAACATAGATTTGTTCTTGCTTGATTATGTTATGTGCAAATGGATATGATTGTTCCTAAACTTGATTTTAGGGTGTGGATCACACTCTCGGGTATGCCGGATAGGGTACCGGCTGGGAGGATGTGACACATGTTGAGTTTGGGCAAGCACCACAGTTCCTTTTAGGCACTGCTTTACTAGCTCAAATGGAAGGTGTGGAATTCCCGCCATTTGGGGAAGAACTTGATAAGAATAGTGGTAGTAAACGGAAGAAAGTTGCTACAAAAGAACTACCATTTAATTGGAAAAAGAAAAATATATTCTTTGAGTTACCCTATTGGAAGGATAATCTACTACGCCATAATCTAGATGTTATGCATGTAGAAAAAAATGTATGTGACAACATCATTGGTACGTTGCTGGAATTGAAAGATAAATCGAAGGACAAGTTGGAGGCTCGATTGGATTTGCAAGAGATAAACATTAGGCCATCCTTGCATCCACAAAAATTAAAGGGAAGCACCAAATTAAATATCCCTCCAGTGAGCCATACAATGTCTAATGCTGAAAAAGAATAGTTTTGTAGAGCTTTGGATGGTTTAAAGGTCCCTGATGGTTATTCTGGAAATATATCACATTGTGTGCAAGTAAATGAAAGGAATATTTCTGATTGAAGAGCCATGATTGTCATGTTTTAATGCAGCAATTCCTTTCTATGGCAATACGTGTACATCCAATAAAGAATGTGAAATTGGTGTTTTCATCACTGTTTGGGTTCTTTTGATGTCTCTGTGCCAAGGTTGGTACAAAAGAAAATCTGAACCATCTTGAAGCAAGTTTTCAGAAATTTTATGCAATCTTGAAAGAATCTTTCCTCCTACATTCTTTGACGTTATGATTCATCTATTGGTTCATTTACCATGAGAGGTATTACTTGGTGGACCAGTCCATTACAGATGGATGTATCCATTTGAAAGGTTAGTAATTGATGCTTTTGTAACTTTCAGGATACCTCTAGGATCTTTTGGATATTTATTTTCTTAAAGTTATTTTGTATGTTATTAGATTCAACAGAACCATGAAGGACTACAAGCGTAATAATAGATACCCAGAAGGATCTATTGCAAAAGGGTACATTGCAAATGAATGTCTAACATTTTGTTTCAACATATTAATGGACTTGAGACTCATTATTCCCATCCAAAAAGGAATCTTGATAATGGAAATCTACAGTTAGAGCAACAACACTGGATTTTTTCAACCAATGGGAGACCTTTAGGGAGTGTTGTGATGATACAATTAGATTGGAAAGAGATGCAACAGGCTCATCGATATGTTCTATTACATTATGATCCCATTGATAAACATAGGAAGTAAGTATCAACACTAATGTTACTTTAGCTCTAATCTTTGTCTTCTCTAATGTGACTTCTTTAAATATGGACTCCATTTGGAAGAGCTTAAAACAAAATTGAACTATAAAGTACGGCAACAACAAAGAGAAAAACTACATGCAGAGCAATTCATCGAATGGTTCAGAATTCGTGTAAGCAACATTAAGCATTTAGATATCAAAGCATCTATCTATGATTTCCTTTTTTCTAAAATAATGTTGAATTGATTAGGTGGACAAGCAAAGGGAATCAAGGGAATAGGTACTTCATATTATCCAAAGGCTAGCCAAAGGTCCCAATTGGGAAGTAAAAAAGTATAAGGGGTACATTTTGAATGGTGGACGTTTTCACACCAAGAATCGTGAAGCCAATCGTCAAACACAAAATAGTGGACTAGTAGTAACAACAGTAACATCAAGCTATGCTAGTCGAAGAGATACTCAACCCCGTGATGGAAATGGTCATTACTATGGCATGTTACAGAAAGTGGTTGAGTTGGAATATTCAACAGAATTGAAGAAAATATTATTTCGTTGTGATTGGGCTGACACAATTAATAGAGCATTGATTAAAGAATCTACAGAATCAACACGTGTAAACTTTAGTCATTTAATGCATACTAGGAAAAATTTATCTGATGATCCATTTGTCTTCCCTAACCAAGCAGAACAGGCGTTTTATGTGACAAACCCAATACACCAAGGTTGGGTTATTGCTCTAAAGACAACAATACGTGATGTGTTTGATATGGATGATGCTGTAGAAAAAGACTGCTGAAGAATTCCGACATATGACGGCGCAAACTATGGAATTAAGGCAATTGAACATTGGTGATGTTGATGTTAGTTTGTCAAGGGCAAATTTAGTGGGAGAAACTATTGACTTAGAGGAGTTATCTTAGTTTGTTATTAAATTTAGTTGGGGATATGTTAATGCTCAGTGTCTTTTATTTTCTTTTCTTGGACCATTTTCCTATCTTTTTTATATATGCATTTTCTTTTTTTCCAACAATATAAAAGCATATCAGATTTTTGTTTGCCATTGTGGATTGGAATTCAACATCTTATCACCTTTTGTTCTAGCTAGCTTCATTTCTTAGTGTAAGGATCTATAATTCTTAACATGTATTATTTTTGTGTTGGATATTGATGGTCTTATAACTGATTATTGTTTGGATACATAGACTCTTGTTAAATGATGACTTATTGATTATTCCTTGTATTGAGATTATATTTATATTTTCTATATTTTTGAAATGATCATGATTATTAATGTTGTTCCAATGTATGTTAATTTAAGTGGGGATGGATGAGAATCATGAAGATTCTGATTATGATAATACTTTGGACCACGAGGACCAAAGTGACGATGATCATGGTACGATTGCGTCCTCTTCAGGTACAATATTTGATTTCTACTTTTCAATTTCAAGCATACTTAAAATGATTGTTGTAACTTATACTAAGATAGACACTAATGTTGTCACATTTTTCAAATGTAGGGCATAAAAGAGGGCGAGGGCATACCATAGGGAAAAAAATCCATGAAAGAGACGAGAAGAAGATGTGGGTCTCGATGAAGACAACGCTATAGTTGGAAAAAATAATAGTGAAGCATCCACGTAAATAGGGATACTTGCTAGGGATCCAGTCAAGTTACCATTGAACTATCCAGATTGGAGAAAGGTTCCATTACATCGCAAATAGATGCATGGGCTAGACTTAAGGTACAATGACATCCTTTATTATCTATCTTATTTAGGGGTGTCAACGGTTCGGGTTGGGGCGGTTTTGGGCCGGGCCTAACGGTTTCGGCCTAAAAAACACTCAGCCCAAACACGGCCCATTAAGAAAATAATGGTTTCGGGCCGGTTTCGGGCCGGTGCGGTTTGGGTTCGGGGTAACTAACGGTTTGGGCTAACGGTTTAGAATTGGGTTTACTAGCGGTATGTTTTGAGTACCTTGTTAATATGTGAAATTTATCAAGAGTATATGAACATATATAAGCATTAAGTTATCTCCAAGTCTTTTTGGTTGGGTGTTTAAAATCAAAAACTTTTTTCTACAAAGATTTATAAAATTTATAGAACTAATATACAAAAGAAAACTAGCATCATGATGAATTTTAATGGGTTGTCTCTGCTTATTTTCCTCCTCCTTCTTGACACTTGTAAAAATGGATCAAAATAAAGCATTAAAAGATTTTCAAATGATAATACATTTGCTAAATATTTACTAAGCCTATCTTCCAAATGGCAAAGGCTTTAACAAGCTTGTTGTTTGCATATTCCAAATCAAAACAATAAAGGAAAACAGATGGATACTTGAGGGTTTTCTTGTCTTTTACATTTAAATTTATTTTATTTTATTTCTTTATAATGGGTTTAATGGGCTGGTTCGGGTTCGGGCTGCTTTCGGGCCAAACGGTTCGGGCTAGCGGGCCACACACGGGCTGGCCCGGCCCAGCCCAAACCATTGCGGGCTGAGGTTGTTCAGCCCAAACACAGCCCATTAAGCTTCGGTTTGGGCCGGTTCGGTCCGGTTTAAAAGGTTCGGGTTAGGTTTTGACACCCCTAATCTTATTTATGTTATTAATTCATGGGATTTGACATCTACTAATGTATCTTCTTTATTAGGATAAATTTAATGTGCCAGATTGAAGGTCGACGCATTTTTTTAATGAAGTTAGGCCATGCATGGAGGGATTTTAAGTAAAATTATTGAGAGAGATAAAAAAAAAAATACGCAAACATTTATGATGCTCCTCGTCCTACTAGTCCCATAGAGGTTCTAGCAAATCAATGGGAGTACCTCCAAGTCAAGTGGACATCTGAAGAGTGGAAGGTATATAATTTTTTAAGCAGTCTTGTGATTTTAATCTTTTTTTATCATAATAGAATTCTATTTTTACTTTACCCATTTACTTATAAAATATATGACAATCATGAGTTTGATATATGGTAGGAAATATCTGCAAAGAATAAAAGCACCAGAGAAAAACAGAATATATCTCATACAACTAGTCGGAAGAGTTTTGCACAACTTGCACATGAGATGGTAAGTTTCTTATTCACATCTTGTATATTAAGTTTCTTATTCACATGATTTTAATCTTTTGTCATTTTTGGTTGTTTAGAGGGCTGAAGGTGAGGATGTTACCAGAGTTAAATTTTATAAGAGAACTCGCCAAAGAAAAGATGGTAGCTTTATAAATCCGGCTGCCAGAGAGATTGCGGTATTGATCTTTTCTTTCAATTAAATTTAGTTTATAGAGAATATTTTCTATCATGGTATAGACTAACTTATTTTATATTTGTTTATAGGAAAAACTTGATAACAACTTCCAGAGGTAAGAGACACTCCTACTACCCAAGACAATGCTTCTGAGGTACTTATTGGGAAGGAATGTCCGGGGCGGGTTCGTGGTGCAGGTGTAGGAGTTACACTTACTAGTCGTCACCTCACTCAGAAAGACAATGAGATGCGATTGGAAAGAGAAAAAAATCAGCAGAAAATTGAAAAGTTGGAGAATGAGATCAAAGACATCATACATAAATTAATGGAGAAGGAAAAAGATCATAGTCAACTTCGGCTTGAAATGAATTAACTCAACTTGTAATGGATAGACTTGGTTCACAAGGTTCAACTCACTTATAGACCAAGGACTCTCAGTCACAGATATGGTTGCTCTTGTGGGTAAGTAAGCTTCCCATGATCTCCAGATTTTGATGACTGTGAAATGAACTGGATGTTTTTTTCAGCCTTGGAAAGGTTTTATGTGCATTTAAACCTTTGAGGTGATTGATATTTATTTATTTTATTTTTCCTATTTCAGGTTCCACAAACTGGATGGGATAAGTTATTTGTATCTTTAATTCCTGCTGATTCTGGAAAAGCAACAACAAAGACAACCAAAACAAATGTGAGAAATGGAACGTGCAAATGAGCAGATCCAATCTATGAGACCACAAGACTTCTTCAAGATCCAAAAACCAACGAATATGATGAAAAGCTGTATAAACTTGTTGTGGCAATGGTATTAATCCTTTTTAATTTCATCTTGCATTTCCACTTTTGATGCTATTTTGAGTTTGTTTGCATGCAATTGAGCATCATCTTACTCCTATGCTTCTTCCATTGTTTAGAAAGCTCTTTGAGAAATTTAAATTCTTAATTATATTGACAGGGTCTTTGACCAACACAGGCGTAGTAGCAAAAAATACTATGTCAGAATCTTAAACCACCCACTGCATCATTCCTTATTTATCCACTATTTTGCACATTCTACTTGTAGTACTTTTATCCTTGTATACTGAAGTGTAAAGTCGTCCAACCCCATAGCTTTTTTACCCTTTCATATAGTCTCTTGAGTATATCTATGATATACCTCCTTTTCTTGATAACATCTATCAATCCTGGATTCTTACGTATTAAAGATTCAATATTTCAAAATGCTAATCTAATCCTACGATTTTGGAAAAGCTTTTTTTACTTGCAGTCATCCATAGTGTGAGAGAATCCTTGCCTACTTATCACTACATTTGATTGCTGACACAACGTATTGCTTAAAGGGGAAACCTAGCTGATGCGTCCAAAATCTGCTTAGCCCTTAGATCTTTTGTGGATGACTTGCAAAAACGAATTTCAAATGTGGCCCGACCGCTGAGATTGGGAGTCCACCTTCGAAGGCTAAGTCAGTTGATGAACTTAATAATAAACGACTCTGCTTGAGTACAGAGCTAAAGAATAAATAACGAGAATACGATTCAGATTGTATGTGTCCTTCTACCTTGTGGGCAGGCGATGTCTTATATAGTGAATACCTTTCAATCTCTTTTGTTGGATGTATCGAGCCTTCTTCGGTTATTCCGTCAGATCCTAATAGATAGATCCGTACTAGGTTGGACTAGTACATGACTCCTCTGATAATACGATCGTTATATGGTAGTTATCCATATAATAGCGATAAGCACCAGCCGCAAAAGCTGCTAACCGTCTCTTTGATGATTAGTCCATTCCGATTGTAGCGGATTAGGGAGTGCTTGTGGCTGAGTTAATTTACTTTCTCAGCAAGCTACCTTTTGGACTCAGCCCACTCGGAAGCGAGTCGATTCCTTTCGTCCCGACTAGGGTAGAGGATCGAACCAAGGTTGCACCGGGTTCGATTATATTTTCTCCATATCACGAGCCCCCAAGACCAAGCGTTCAGGCAATTCTGAGGGCTTGGTTTTGAACTGGGTAATTTTTCGAACAAAGGTCTTGCATAATCCTCAGCTTATTAAATGTCATATCACATTTAATGCGGCTGTATTGCTTCTTCCTCGAGCATCGTGAATATTTTCACTTTTTGTGGGGGTGACGCCACGTGTCCACTGCAGCCGAAATCATCCTTGCTCACAAAATCGAAATGATAGTTTTTGAACGCCTGTTTTTGATTCATGAGTTCAAACTTTCAAACCGTCTTCAAATCACTATCATTGATGTTGAGTCCATCTCGATCGTACCCGTCCTCGATCACTCGTGCAAGTGCTTAAAAGTAGTTCGTTGTCTTCGTAGGTTTCATTCTCTGTGTCTGGAATTTTGAAACTTCGTCGTCTTCTTCGCGCTCTATCGATCTTCTCACTCTTAAGCGTTCTGCTTTGGTGATTTAGTAAGTCTACTAACTCCTTTGTAATCTTTACTTTCGTCTCCGGTTTCTTTTTTGCTAAAAACCACAACCAGACCTTTTCAGATATGGAAGGTGGTAGGGTTTCTTCAGAAATCCCTTTTGAACTTAGCTCCAGTAAGGGCAACTCTGGTGATGAGGCCTTTGTCTCTGTTCCTCCTGAGCAGTCGGATAGTGACAAGAAAACCTTAACTGCTCTTTGGCGTGACTTTGAAGAAGTTAGCCAACAGAAAAGAGCAGAAGAAAATGCTGAGGCTCCATCTGTACTTCCTGAGTTTGGACCATCCATAACTCCAAAGGCGACTGCCGAATCCTTTGGGCAGCCCAAACAATCTATCAAGTCCACTGATGGACCTGGTTCTTTTCCCTCCTCTTTTACCGAGGAGAACCTTCCTTTGGCCATCAAACGCTTCGACTTCCCTACTTCGTACGCCCCCACTCTCGATGAGAAGGTTAATTTGATCCTTCCTGGCGAATTTTCCCTGTATATAGATACTTTGGAAAGCGGAGTTCGCTTTCCTTTCTTCAATACTTTGTTTTCTGCCATTCTAAATCACTGGGAGATTTGTCCTGGCATGCTCCTTCCCAATAGCTAGCGTCTCATTGTCGGCTTTTTGGGTTTATGTTTTGAACTAGGCATCACACCTTCTCTTCCTCTTTTTGTACATTTTCATGTCCTGTCTCTTTCCCATCCTCCTGGCTGGGTTGTTGTCTCCAAGCGCAACAAAGTTGAGCTTGACTAGTCGGGCAGCATTCTTGCTAGGGGAACCTGCCCATCCAATCATAAGGGGTGGCACAAACGGTATTTCTTCTGCCGAGCACCTCAATCAGACCTTAACTTCCCGACCACCTAGAAACTATACAATTCATATTATGAGGGCAACCGGGGTCCCTCCAGTATCAAGAGATACATGGTTATGAGATGGAATACACCTCCATTCTTCAATACTGGGGGTTGGCTCAATGTGAGCTCTCTAACCATCACGTTTTGTTTTCTTGAATGTACTGCAAACTTATTCAATTTTCTGGCTTTGTCCTTCCTTGCAGTGCCTCCAAGAATTAATCCTGATAACCTTCGGGTGAAGGCTGCCAAGGCCGTTGTGACTGCAAAGCAACGGTCTCCTCGAGCATTGACTGCAGAACAGGTGGCCTCTATGCCTCCTCAAGACCCTTCTTATAAGGGTATAAGAAACTTGAAGCCAGTGGGGATGAGGCTTCGGGGAGAGGGAAAAGACCGATGGTGGAAGAGGTCGAAGTCCCCTCTCCCATCCAAACCAAAAGGAAGCATGACTCAGTCGATGCTTCTGTCCCGAAGAAATCCAAAAAGAATAAAGATTCTGAGGAGGTCTACGTCCCTCAATAGTCATTGGTGGTGACAGACCGAGTCACGCAGGACCATGAGAAGGCTTCTAAGTGGAGCTCTCTTGGCCTTATGCTTGCCGATTGTTAGGCCTTTGAAACCCTGCAAGACGATTCTATCGTTCATCTCTCCACAAGGTATTATTTCTCTCGGTCTTTCGCTACTTGCTTTATAATCTCTCCTGGGATTTTTGATAATTCACTTGCCTTCCTAGGAATGCCATGCTGAGCTTCTACCAATACATGGAGGCCTTGAGCCGAGTTGGTCGTAGCGGCTCCTTGCTGTAGACTTGTGAAAAGAATTTGGCGAAGGCCAATTCTCAGGTGGACCGACTAAAGAAAGCAGCCGAAGAGTCAAAAGAGGAGAATGAAAAGGTCATCAAATCTTTGAAAAAGTATCTGGACTTGTCAATCAGTTTGGTCACATCCTCCCAGCCGGTACCCTATCTGGCATACCCGAGAGTGTGATCCACAGCCCGAAGATCAGGTATCGAGTAATCAACCTCCCACATAAATGATAACATAATCATGAACAATAATAATAAAAGTCCGGAAGATAAACCATAGATCCAAATAAGGAAAGAATGAATCATATATAAATCAGAGTACTAGATAAAATTAGAGTGTCTAAAACAGATAAGTAAAGTGAGGCGAAATCCCACTCTACAACCAGCGGAAAAGTAGTTCTTAAAGAGAATAAGCAAGACAGAATCTAATCCCAGTAGCAGGTACAATAGGTAACTAAATTGTTCTCAACTTTATAGACAACATCCCTATAAGTATAAATCTCATAAACAGCACAAGGGCGCTTCCACTCTATGGTCGGACTAAGCATCGTACGGAGCATAACCACTCGCGGGATCTTCAGTGTAATTGTTGTAATCGCAATCACCTTCCTGGAGATATGCCTCTTCTCCTTGCGCTTCTTCATAGGGGCCGTCATGATATTCAGTACCTGTAGGATAGTCTAACAAACATTGTACAATAAAGGAATGAGTTTCAAAGAAACTCAGTAAGGCAGTTAAATCCATAATAAAATAAATGGCAGGATTTCAGAACAAACATAAATGCAATATGGTATGAGACAAACAATGAATGTATGAATCTAACTCTACATATGCTGGTCTCTATTGGCAGACATGCTTTAAGTCATAGCACCGTACTTCTTTAGGAAGGTCTCAATCGCTCATCATCAGTTGGTAATGGGTCCGGCATCCCTCGGGACATTCCATGGCTGGGGGTATAGGTCACCACTCTCTCACATAACCATTGGTCTAAGTACCGGCGCATGTCAGGGTTAAGCCTAGCCAAATGCAAGTCTTCTACTTAGTTACATCAAGTCAGATCCAGATACGTCCATTCCTCGTCCCTGACGATCCTTTCCGGTATCCTTCACACTAGAGTCCTCATAGTCCCTGACTACGGATTCATCAACCCTACTGGTGATCCACATATGGTAAACGGGAAGCTCTCACGTCCTCTCACGGGTTGGTTACCGGTCTTGAGCGCCCATGAATCCCCATTGCTACCACAGGTCGTTCGGTCTCAATACCCCTCCGATTAGGGTCTGACATAACGGGACATCCTAGCCAAACACTACTAGATAGTCCTAAATATGTCATCCAACAGTTTAGGAAGGTGTCCAGAGGGCATCTCCGGAAACATCCCATAATATTCCCGTAGTAGTCCAAGGACAGAAGTGTCAAAAGGACACCTCTCCTTTCCAAACCATACTTAAGCATACACAAGCATCAATTCATAACATCACATATATGGTAACTTCATATATGGAAAGAAATCAATAATTATAATCAACTTGTATATAACTGGTAAGTAAATCATACATGAGTCAATTCAATATAAATAAGTAATGCTACTGATATCAAGACAGTACCACAGTAGTATAACATTATAAGAATCTAATTAAAGAAATAAATTAACAAGATTCAAATATAGAAACTAAGATATGCAATTTATGTTGTTAAAGAAGTAACCATCCTTACCTTTTATAACTCGCAAAGGAATCCTAAGAAATCAAGTAAGATCTTGACAAACTTGAGAAGAAGGTCCTAAACAAGTGTATACAACATATTAGGAAAGATCCCTAAGAGAAAAGATACCAAAACATCCACAACAGACCAATTATGGAGTTGCTGTACTCATTGGTCGAGTGGATTGGTCGACTGATCCAGTCGACCAATGCAGACGGTAGCCTATAAAATCAGAGTTTTGAGATATAAAATCCGAATTTGGTGGTTCAAAAGGGTACTAATCAAGGGGTAAACTACATTAGTAGTATCCTAACATATAGGGGACCTCAAAACACTAATCGAATCAAGTCATCAAGATACAAATTAGGAAACAAAAAGTTACCATAATTAGATCAATCATGGTTCTTGAAGAATTCAAGATAGAAATCAAAGACAAGAACAATAAGAGAATAGATCATTGCTTCAGGTAAAGGTATCATGAAAAGCATACTTAGATCTTCAAGAAAATAGACCTAAGAGCATAAATCTAAATAAGGAAACAAAACCTACCATATATGTAATTATCATGATTCATGAAGAAAACATGATATGGAGAAGAGAAACAACTAGAGATTGAAAGAACATGGATAAGAAAAGAAAACACCGGGAGGACCAAAAAAAAAAAAAAAAAAGGGGGGCCGGAGGGGGCCGGGACCAAAAAAAAAAAAAAAAAAAAAACGAGGTGGGGGTGTGAATTTTTCCCCAAGAACGCGGGGAGGGGGGGGGGGAAAAGCGTTTGGTTTAGCCATTAGGGGGGGGGGGGGGGGGGGGGGGGGGGGGGGGGGGGGGGGGGGGCCCCCCCGCGGCGGGGGGGGGGGGGGGGGGGGGGGGGGGGGGGGGGGGGGGGGGGGGATCTAGGTTCAGTGACAAATCCATACAAAACATGATATAGCATAATTAAATGGACAAGAATAAATCAAGTTTATCATACTAAGTTATCAAAACCGAAATAATGGTTACAATCATCCATTACTTAAAAATAAAAATATAACATCAGAGTTTTGAAAAGAAAAGAGAGTAATTTTCAACGCAGCGGAAACTAAACTAGACTAGTTCTCTAATGGAATCCCACCCAAAAGAATAGTCTTGATACTGGCATGAAGCTCCATGTGCGTCCACTTCTTTTTCGGTCACTCCTTCAAGAAGATATATTAGCAACGAATCCTCCATTTGGAAGAAGTCCTCATAACCTGCAGTATAATCTAATAGAAAAAGACATATAAAAGGAATGAGTTCAACGAGAACTCGGTGAGGTCAACTCAACATCATATCACACATTCATTCTCAAGATTTCCACACCACACATATAACATGAATATCAATAATGTAATTAATGACAATGATATGATATGTGAATGATTATGCTCCTAACTCTATCATGAAGTCTCTATGGTAGACACGCATTAAGTCACACACCAGTCTTCTTTGGGCGGTCTCATCACTCTTCCCTCACGGCTCTAATGCACGTCTGTTGGGTTCTCCGCGGTTGTTGTGTAAAGTCTTGTCAAGCCATGGTTGGGGATTAGGTCACCACTCTCTCACATCACCATTGGTATAAGATCTCGGCGCTTGTCAAGGATAATCTTAGGCCCAATGCAAAGTCATATGGTCTCGTACTACATATGGTCCGGATATTTCCCCTCACGCCTAGTGCTCTGTTGGTTCAATACCTTCCCACCTATGAATGGAATCCTCAATGGAGGCATCTGTTGAACCCCATTCATTAACCCAGTGGTCATCCACATATAATGGACAGGATGATCTCCATGTCCTCTCACGGGTCATTTCACCGGTCTTGAGCGTCCATGAGCCCTTATCTATTATATGCAACCCTACCTCTCTATGATGATAGTGGGCCCGCTTGACATACGGGACCCTGACCACTAACATCACGGGTTAACCGGCTTCAATACCCCTGCCGAAAGGGTAGTAGTACTCATGAGGTCACCTAACCAAACACTTCTAGACATGCCCTAAATATGTAAATTAGTAATCGGGAAAGAGCCAAGGGTACCATAGGAATGCGTCCCATACCGCCTCCTTTGGTATCCTATGGCAGAAATGCCCAAAGGGCATTCCCCATTCCCAACCACAATATAAGCAATCATATAATATCACTAGGGCAATGGGTGAACCCACAACCCTAGTAGAAAATACAAGGTAGAAGAAATAATAATATTTCTTCTCTCATACAATCACATTCCATTTCATAACAACAATAATAGATTTCAAAGCAAGGAGCAACATCAGAAGTAATAATAAACATAAATCATAGCAATTCATATTTAACAAAAGACATAAAATAACCACAAGATAATACTAAAGCAATACAAGATATCAATAATGAAAAATAACTAACATCATTACACATGTAATATAAAGTTAAGTATATTCCTCACCTTTTACTTTATTCTTCCTCCAATGATCAATAATTCCTTCTCACAAATTAGTGACTAAAGATATATTAACCTATTCATGCAAAAGAAATAATTATCACAAATTAGAGCCAATTTGGGTTTCAAAGGATATCATAAAATCTTCCCACAAAAACCCAAATCTGAAAACTGGGCTAAAAAAGGGTAGTTCTCAACCTCACTAGTGAATGGTCACTAATTTGCCACCAACTCGAAGTTTATAATGTAGCAAAACTTTGGGAAAATCTAATTGGAAACAAAAGGATCCTACGGGTACCTTCAATTTTATTAAATTTGACCAAAATCAAAATGCCCCAAATTTGACTCTCATAAATCACCCGTGGGTGACCTAGAGAATCAAAATTCTAAAATATTTTGCAAGAGGATAAAGCATTACTCCCAAACTCAAGGGAAACATTAATATAAGAAAATATAAGCATCTAGGGTACCTATCATTATTCCCTTTCACAGATCCCTCAATAGAAGAGAAAAGATATCACTCCCACAAATTAGAAAGGGACATTAAAACAATAAAGGAAAACAACCAAGATGCCTAACAACCTTCCCTTTCAAGATTCCTCAAAAGGAAAGGAGAGAAAATACTCACAAAATTGTGAGTAAGAGAAGCATTAAAGAAAACTAACCTTTCGTAATGATTTTGCAAAGATTCAGATCACAGACACCTTCGGAAGAATGGAAATCGCTCCTCTCTTACATTTCTCCTTTTCTCCAAAGCCTCCGCCTCTTTCTAGCCTCCAAAAATGCGTTTACGGATGAGATAAAACATAAATAGGGTTTAAAAATCTGAATTTCCAATTTTGCCCCTAAATAGAAAATAGGGTGGGGGTTGGTTCACCCAAACGGCCGAAACTTCTGGTCCAAGGTTGGACCCCCAAACGAACTCTGATTTTGATGATCTTCGGCTCGTTGGAAAGGTCTTTCGACGATCTTCGATTTGATATCTTATTTGCATCAATCGGATTCTCCATTACTGATCTACAGATATTCCAAAATTACCCTTTTTACACTATCGAGACTAAACTTCTCTCTTCACTTAAACTCTAAGAGAGTTTTTGAGTCATTATAAGGGTCATTTACCAACATTTGTTTAATTTCCAATCCTTCGGGCTCGAATTGAATGGTCCACAATTGTCGCCGAATCAAGGCCCAGGTTCTCGGTCTTAAAACCACGAGTTAAAGGGGTAGAAATCTGGGGGATTTCACAGTTTGCAACAGAGAATGCAGCATCTCCTCTACTGTCTCAACTCAAAAAGGAAAGAAAAACAGAGATGGAGGAGAAGAAGAGAGTGTAGACATACCTTTGATGCAAAAGGAAGAGTTTTGACGAAGATCCGTCAAGAAAATCACCAAGGATGCAAGGGAGATGACTTGCAGAGGTCTTTGGTTCGTTCCAAAGAGTTTGGAGGCAGAAAATATGAAGTAGACTCGAGATTGGACTTAAATAGAGCAAACAAGACCTAATTGCCAAAGACAGCACTCATTGGTCGAGTGGATTGGTCAACTGGTCCAGTCGACCAATCAGTCGACCAATGCAGACAGCAATTCCAAAACAGGGAATTGAAGACCCAGATCAAATCCAATCCTAAAGGGGTTTTGCACACATGTCAAGTGACTTACCTAATAGGTAGAAATGCCTTCAAACCATGATAGAGAGCACTCCAAGTCCATCAACTAATCCGATCTTCATCAAGATTCAGTTTCCATAAATAGAACTTCATCATCAACTCTCATGGATTCAAAGCCAGACACCAAGTCCTCCACTGGGATGGCCCAAAGCTGACTTCTTACTTTACTTCGGGTCACTGGACCTACAAATAACAAGGTTTCCGGGTCAAGGTTAGGGCTGGGTTTTACATTCTCCCCCCCTTAAAGAAATTTCATCCTCGAAATTGAAAGCGTACCTGTGCTTCCAAAGAGGTAAGGAAACTTCTCCTTCATGTCTTCTTCCTTCTCCCAAGAAGCTTCTTCAGGGGTATGATTCTTCCACCGAATCTTCACCAAAGGAATGGTGCGATTCCGCATCTGCTTGTCCTTCTTATCCAGGATTTTGGCCGGTTCTTCATCGTAGGTCAAATCAGCACTAAGTCCTTCAGGTGCTTGCTGCAAAATGTGTTCCGGATTCTCTATGTATTTCCGGAGCATCGAAATATGAAACACATTGTGAACACCAGCAAGAGGCGGAGGTAATGCTAATCGATACGCAACAGGTCCAACCTTTTCCAAAATCTCGAAAGGTCCAATGAAACGAGGGCTAAGCTTTCCCTTAACATTAAATCTCATCACACCCTTTATTGGTGAAACCTTCAGAAAAACTTTCTCTCCAACTTGAAATTCCAAATCGGTCATTCTCTTATCAAGCATAAGATTTTCTGTCTTGACTAGCGTAGACTTAATCCTTTCTCTTATCATATCTACCATAGCACTCGTAGCTTCAATCATCTCAGGACCTAAGACTTTTCTTTCACCTGTCTCGAGCCAAGACAAAGGTGTCCTACAAGTACTGCCATACAAAGCCTTGAATGGAGCCATGCCTATTGTTGCTTGATAACCGTTGTTATAGGCAAACTCAACCAAAGCTAGGTGTTCATCCCAATTACCACCCATATCCACCACACAAGATCCGAGCATGTCTTCCAATGTCCGAATTGTCCGCTCGGATTGTCCATCGACCGTGGATGATGAGCTGTACTCAAGTTCAATTGGGTTCCCAAGGCCTTCGCAAACTATTCCAAAACCTTGAGGTGAACCTAGGATCACGATCCGAAACAATACTCAATGGCACACCATGCAGACGAACCACATTGTCCACGTAAAGCCTTGCTAGCTTATCCGTAGTATGAGTGATCTTCATAGGAATGAAGTGGGCTGATTTGGTCAACCTATCAACAATCACCCACACAAAGTGTCATTGCCTTTACTTGTCCGAGGCAAGCTAGTCACAAAGTCCATAGAGATATCCTCCCACTTCCAACTAGGAATAGGAAGAGGTTGAAGTAATCCAGATGGGGGTTGTCGAACGGCTTTCACACGTTGGCAAGTCTCACACTTGGCAACAAAATCATCAACATCAGCCTTCAAACCAATCCACCAAAAATGTTCCTTCAAGTCCTAGTACATCTTGGTGCTTCCCGGTGTATAGTAAAGACCGATTGGTGTGCTTCCTTCAATATTTCCTTCTTAACTTCTTCGTTTATGTGCACGCACAGTCTTCCTCTAAACAATAAAGCACCATCCATGGATATACCAAAGTCGGGGTCCGACTCAGATTCGAAGAAATCTTCTCAACTTTGATCAAAAGTTCTTGGTCGAACTCTGCAGAGCAACAATCTTATCTCTAAGACCAGATCTTGCCATCATGGCGTAAAGAATAAAATCAGAATTCTCAGTGGACAATTTCCAAATCAAAACTCTCAATAGAAGACCACAATGGTAAACTCAAAGCATTCAAATCCAAAGTCTTCTTCTGGTTCTTCCTACTAAGAGCATCAAGCAACAACGTTTGCCTTCCCGTGGTGATACCGAATATCACAATCATAATCAGAGACTAGTTCCAACCATCTCCTTTGTCTCATGTTCAACTCCTTTTGGGTGAAGAAGTATTTCAAACTCTTATGATCCGTGAAAATGGCAATCTTCTCACCGTAGAGGTAATGTCTCCAAATCTTCAAAGCAAAGACAACAGCGGCAAGTTCTAGATCGTGAGTGGGGTAATTCCGCTCATAATCTTTCAATTGCCGAGAAGCATAGGCTACGACCTTGCCATGTTGCATCAAGACGCAACCCAATCCAATCTTTGACGCATCGGTATAAACTATCATACCACCGGAACTATCGGGTATAGTCAAAACCGGGGCACTTGTCAATCTATCTTTCAACTCTTGGAAATTCTTCTCACAAAGCGTCGGACCAAACAAACTTTTCTTCTTTCCTGGTCAACTTAGTCATAGGAGCAGCCAACCGAGAAAAGTTCTCAATAAACCTTATGTAGTAACCCGCCAATCCAAGAAAACTTCTTATTTCCGTTACCGACTTCGGTCTTTCCAAATCAGCCACAGCTTGAACCTTTTCAGGATCGACACGAATACCTTCGGCTGAAACCACATGGCCAAGGAATACTACTCTCTTAAGCCAGAAATTACACTTGCTAAACTTAGCGTACAACTTCTTTTCTCGCAACCTTTGCAAAGTGAAACTTAGATGCCTCGCATGCTCTTCTTCGCTCTTCGAATAGATCAAGATGTCGTCGATGAATACAATCACAAACTTATCAAGCACATCGTGAAATACTCGGTTCATGAGGTCCATGAACACCGCAGGAGCATTGGTCAATCCGAAGGGCATGACCCTGAACTCGTAGTGACCATACCGTGTTCGGAAAGCTGTCTTGAAGATATCACTAGACTTCACTTTCAATTGGTGATATCCGGACCTTAACTCAATCTTTGAGAACACAATCGCACCCTTTAACCGATCGAAGAGATCATCTATTGCGGGCAGCGGGTATCTATTCTTGATAGTCAGCTTATTCAACTCACGGTAGTCGATGCACAAGCGCATACTACCGTCTTTCTTCTTGACAAACAAGACCGGAACTCCCCAAGGTGATACACTAGGTTGTACGAAACCTCTATCAATGAGCTCATTCAACTGATTTTGCAACTCTTTCAACTCAGAGGAGCCATCCTATACGGAGCTTTAGATACCGGAGCGGCACCAGGGACGAGATCAATAGAAAACTCGACATCCCCGTCTGGAGGCACTCCCGATAGATCATCGTGGAAGACATCAACAAAGTCACAGCACAACCCCGACTTCATCGACTCTTTTCTCCACTTTACCCTTGCCTTCAGATGAAGCATCATCCACTAGGGCATAGACTTGCATCAGTGCAGACAGCACCTTCTTACAAACCCTTCTCTTCTCACCATGAAATTCTAAGACCGGACTTCCACAAATATGGAACTGAATCTTCTTTGAGGAACAAAGAAACACAGCTTTGTGGGCTGTTAACCAATCAATTCCCAAAATAACATCGAAGTCCTTCATATCAAGAATTACAAAATTGGCTTCCAAGTTCTTCTCACCAATCAACACAGGACATTTAGATAACCCCTTATCTAGTTTCACAACAGGACCAATAGGTGTACTAATCAATAAACAACTAGACAACTTCTCAGGGATTAGGTCAGTCTTCTTGATGAATGCAGATGACATGAATGAATGAGATGCACCCGTATCAAATAAGACAAATGCAGAAATAGAAGCAACTAACAATGTACCTGTAATCACTTCATGGCTTGGATCCCGCTCAAGACCGGAAATACCGAAAACTCTACCGGGAGGGAGGAGCAGGAGCACACTTCACCACCGGAGCAGCTGCTTCGGACAAGCCGCATCGGACAGGCACGAGCGAAATGACCAGCTTGCTTGCAGTAAAAGCAAACAGGATTGCTGGGTCCAACTGGGGTGGCTGCAACAGAGGGCTTCTGAACAAAAGGCCTAGCACTTGCACTCACCGGTGGTCGGTTTCCGCCATACCGTCTAAACCGGCCGGGCTGCTGAAAACCCGAGTTCTGACCTACACTCTTAGGCTGAAAGGTAGGAGTGGGGTAGGGTGTAGGTCTCACAAAACGCCGATCATTACGATCCACCAACCCAGGGTTCCTTGGCTGCCAAGGCTTTTGCACACATGCACTTTCCTTCTCTGTTTCTTCCAATTTCTTCGAGTTCTGCACCACCTGAGCATAGCTCACTATAGGCCGGACCGTGAGGTAAGCTTTAATGGCAGTGGCGCAGTCCTTTGAAGAACTTCTTCGCTTTGGCGAGATCAACCTTCGGGAGAATCTGGAGCAAAGAAATGAAGCTCCTCAAACTTCTGTTGGTACTCCAACACAGACAGAGATCCTTGTGTGAGAACCATAAACTCAGCTTCCTTCGCATCCTTCACCGCCTCGGGGAAATAATTCATACAAAAAGCCTCTTTGAACAACTCCCAAGTTACAACTCCCGCATGCAAACCTTCCAAAACAGCCGAGTGGAGATCCACCATGCATCAGCTTCTTGTTGCAACTTCTGCTCAAAAACAGAATCTTCGAGCTTCCGAGCATTGCAGATGTCGGAAAGCCTTCTCCAACTCACGAAGCCACTTGTTAGGAAACAAGGGGTCCTTGGTAACTCCGGTGAAAGTGGGTACTTGCATCTTCGTAAAACTCTCCATCAAAGTAGTATGAGGAGTTCCAGCTAAACCTCCCGCATTCAGGATCTGCGGCATGAGGATTCACATTAGCACCAGTTCGAGTCTCATTGTGCGGAGTCATGAAACCCACCAACATCCGGTTGAACCGAGCCGCTTGTCGCCGCATCATATTGCCCATAATATTGGCAATATCACGGAAGCTTCCAACATTCGGGGCACCGGGTATCTCATGGGTACCCCAATCAACATTAGGTATCTCACCACCTCCATGAGGTATTTCACCACCACCCCGAGGTATTTCACCACCTCCTTGACCACCGGATTCACCACGCCCACTTCTCGTAGTAACCATTCTCGCAAAACCGAGAAAATCAAAATACCGAATTTCAAGTTTCAACATAAACCACAAGTCCAAATGATTTGAAAACTTAAATCATGCTTAAATATATCCATATAGTCATCAAACAATAATACATAAGGCAAAAATCACATTTTCCAAAAATTCAACAGCAAAAGAGGTCTCTGTGACCATTGGTCGAGTGATTGGTCGACTGACCCAGTCGACCAATGAGTCGACCAATGCAGACAGGATGCGAAAATTCGCATTATAAGCCTCATTTCCACATTCCAACTTCATTCTATCCTCTTCCAAAGGTGAGAGAGCTCTAGGGAAAGTCTCCAAAGGTTCTCACAAGTGTTCTTGAGGTGTTTTGGTGCTTCAACAACAACACAACAACACACAACCATCACAAACAAGGTAAATCTCTCATTCTTTCTTCCATTTTCATCTTCTCATGCTTGCACTTCAATCAAAACCATGCTTTGCTTGTATCAAATGCTAGAAATCATGCTTAGGAATACTTAGAAACATATTCCCTAGGTTTTAAACACAATGCCATGCATAGACAACAAGTTCTAACATATTGGTGTTCATCTCGCAACGTTTTCATACCGAAATCGTTATCTTTAGAAAATTTTCGTTTTCTCTCAAACCGCTTGAAATTTTCGCACGAAATCAAATGCTACATGCTCAAGATGATATTGTAGATAGGTCCATAAAATTTGATTTAACCAATTTCAACTTTTCAAAAATCCAATTTTGACCTAAATTGCAAAATCCCCAAATTTTCCTTCTTGCTGAATTTTCCGCTTCAATTCAAGTTTTCGATCGATTTTCTTCAAACAAACTTCATAGACATGAAATTCCAAGTATTGCGCACATGATAGTATGTTCAAATCAAATTTCCCCCAAATTTAAAATTTTCCAAAAAATTACGAAAATACCCTTTTGGCTCAAATCTTAAAGTAGCACTAACTGGAAATGTCTCTTGTCTCTTTCACAGATACACTATGCAGAGGGGAGGGCGAGGACGAGGTAGAGGTCGTGGTCGCATTGTAGGGGCACTTAGGGGCAGAGGTCAGGTTCCTTCAAAGCCTAGACAGGAGGTTCGGAGACCGGACATGTTCGACACACCTCAGGCCGAGTTTTTGTACGAGGCCTACTTTAGTTACTGTAACATCGAGTTGGGACGTCTACTTCACCTACGCCAGCTCAGAGTCTTTAGGATTCGGCAGAGATTCGACACGCTGCAGTGGACTCATCTCTTCACCGAGGATCTGCCGGTATACCCGGAGCTAGTGAGGTTGTTCTTCAGCAACCTAACCTACACAGAGGAGGCTCGAGGTCAAGGACATCCACTTAGACTTGTCCTAAGGAGCAGGGTCTTCCGGACTAAGATTCGCTTTTCCACCCGAGCACCGGGCTGAGATCTTGCAGGTTCCTTACTATCCACAAGCAAGTGTGTGTGGATACCCGCAGGAGCAGATTTGGACAGCCATCCGATGCCGTACGAGCTTCGCGAGATATGCTCTACGCTATGGGATAGTCGTCGATGCTTCACTCCGTGGACCAGCGGACGGATGACGGATTCGCACGGATTATCGGTCGCATAGTCGGCCGAAACATTATGCCGAAGGCCGGACATCACCATCGGGTCACGGTGATGGAGGCCTTAGTCATCTACCGCATCTACATGGGCTTCGAGATCGATCTCTCCTACATCATTCAGCAGGTCATGCCGGACTTGGTTCTCGCGGCCTAGCATGCGGAACCTTTGCTATGGGAGGCTACCGACCTTGATCTTCGGGCATTTCGGGGTGAGTTTCGAGGATACACCAGTGGACACCGGTTCACATGGATACGTCATCGGGACTCGGACCATTCGTCAGATGAGACTGCAGCAGATCGAGAGATCTCATGGTCCGGAGGGTGAGGATGATGAGGAGTCGGAGGATGAGGATCAGGAGTCGGAGGATGGAGGAGAGGATATCGGTCCCGATAGTGATGATCAGGCCGGAGATGATAGCAGAGATGCACGAGGCTGAGCCGGTGCATCACGAGTTTCCTTCATCACACTTCGAGGCGGGTGGCCCTTCACATGCAGTTCCAGAGACTTCAGATCTTGGGGCACAGATGAGATCGATGACTTCCATGCTAGAGAGGATGGAGGTCGGACAGAGCAGATGTATGAGAGGATGGAGTCACGACGGGATAGGATAGAGCATCATGTGACTCAGCTAGCGGAGGAGTTCCGAGCATACAGAGATCGGAGAAGATCACCTAGATAGACTGTACCCTAGGATTTTCATTTATGCATTTCGGATGTAATCGTTGTAAAAGCTTTTGAAATTAATGAAGTTCATTTTGTTTCACTTAATTATTGTATATTATGCACCTTTCTTTTCTTTGCATTAGTGACATTTGTTTAAGTATAATTATGGTATGTTATTCGGAAATGTTCTGTTATGCTTCATAGGTTAAGTTTCTAATCCAAGTGTTCTATTATTCACTTCTAAGAGTAGAAGAGTCATTTCAGATCAATGACTCGAGAATGTTCAGTTATTGTCTTTTGTGGTTAGGATTTCCTCGAACCTTGGGCTCGATACCAATCTGTCACATCCTCCCAGCCGGTACCCTATCTGGCATACCCGAGAGTGTGATCCACAGCCCGAAGATCAGGTATCGAGTAATCAACCTCCCACATAAACGATAACATAATCATGAACAATAATAATAAAAGTGCGGAAGATAAACCATAGATCCAAATAAGGAAAGAATGAATCATATATAAATCAGAGTACTAGATAAAATCAGAGTGTCTAAAACAGATAAGTAAAGTGAGGCGAAATCCCACTCTACAACCAGCGGAAAAGTAGTTCTAAAAGAGAATAAGCAAGACAGAATCTAATCCCAGTAGCAGGTACAATAGGTAACTAAATTGTTCTCAACTTTATAGACAACATCCCTATAAGTATAAATCTCATAAACAGCACAAGGGCGCTTCCACTCTATGGTCGGACTAAGCATCGTACGGAGCATAACCACTCGCGGGATCTTCAGTGTAATTGTTGTAATCGCAATCACCTTCCCCGGAGATATGCCTCTTCTCCTTGCGCTTCTTCATAGGGGCCGTCATGATATTCAGTACCTGTAGGATAGTCTAACAAACATTGTACAATAAAGGAATGAGTTTCAAAGAAACTCAGTAAGGCAGTTAAATCCATAATAACATAAATGGCAGGATTTCAAAACAAACATAAATGCAATATGGTATGAGACAAACAATGAATGTATGAATCCAACTCTACATATGTTGGTCTCTATTGGCAGACATGCTTTAAGTCATAGCACCGTACTTCTTTAGGAAGGTCTCAATCGCTCATCATCAGTTGGTAATGGGTCCGGCATCCCTCGGGACATTCCATGGCTGGGGGTATAGGTCACCACTCTCTCACATAACCATTGGTCTAAGTACCGGCGCATGTCAGGGTTAAGCCTAGCCAAATGCAAGTCTTCTACTTAGTTACATCAAGTCAGATCCAGATACGTCCATTCCTCGTCCCTGACGATCCTTTCCGGTATCCTTCACACTAGAGTCCTCATAGTCCCTGACTACGGACTCATCAACCCTACTGGTCATCCACATATGGTAAACGGGAAGCTCTCACGTCCTCTCACGGGTTGGTTACCGGTCTTAAGCGCCCGTGAGCCCAAGTCTATCCATATGCAACCCTACCAATAAATGGCCCCCACAATGTGATTCCTGTCCTCTCACGGGTTGGTTACCGGTCTTGAGCGCCCATGAATCCCCATTGCTACCATGGGTCGTTCGGTCTCAATACCCCTCCGATTAGGGTCTGACATAACGGGACATCCTAGCCAAACACTACTAGACAGACCTAAATATGTCATCCAACAATTTAGGAAGGTGTCCAGAGGGCATCTCCGGAAACATCCCATAATATTCCCGTAGTAGTCCAAGGACAGAAGTGTCAAAAGGACACCTCTCCTTTCCAAACCATACTTAAGCATACACAAGCATCAATTCATACCATCACATATATGGTAACTTCATATATGGAAAGAAATCAATAATTACAATCAACTTGTATATAACTGGTAAGTAAATCATACATGAGTCAATTCAATATAAATAAGTAATGCTATTGATATCAAGACAGTACCACAGTAGTATAACATTATAAGAATCTAATTAAAGAAATAAATTAACAAGATTCAAATATAGAAACTAAGATATGCAATTTATGTTGTTAAAGAAGTAACCATCCTTACCTTTTATAACTCGCAAAGGAATCCTAAGAAATCAAGTAAGATCTTGACAAACTTGAGAAGAAGGTCCTAAACAAGTGTATACAACATATTAGGAAAGATCCCTAACAGAAAAGCTACCAAAACATCCACAACAGACCAATTCTGGAGTTGCTGTACTCATTGGTCGAGTGGATTGGTCGACTGGTCTAGTCGACCAATCAGTCGACCAATGCAGATAGTAGCCTATAAAATCAGAGTTTTGAGATATAAAATCCGAATTTGGTGGTTCAAAAGGGTACTAACCAAGGGGTAAACTACATTAGTAGTATCCTAACATATAGGAGACCTCAAAACACTAATCGAATCAAGTCATCAAGATACAAATTAGGAAACAAAAAGTTACCATAATTAGATCAATCATGGTTCTTGAAGAATTCAAGATAGAAATCAAAGACAAGAACAATAGGAGAATAGATCATTGCTTCAGGTAAAGGTATCATGAAAAGCATACTTAGATCTTCAAGAAAATAGACCTAAGAGCATAAATCTAAATAAGGAAACAAAACCTACCATATATGTAATTATCATGATTCATGAAGAAAACATGATATGGTAGAAGAGAAACAACTAGAGATTGATAGATCATGGATCATGAAAAGAAAACACAGCAATTGACTACTAACATGATCAATATAGTAGATCCAAGGAGATCAGAATTCAAATCAAAAGATAAACAAAGACTAGATCATGGTTTGATCATGATTCCTTCAAAAGCTTGCAATGATCATGGTTAAGATCATTGCTTTAGCCATTAATCCTTAGGAAGATCATGAGAGACAAGTCCAAAGATGTTTGCAACAGAGAATGCAGCATCTCCTCTATTGTCTCAACTCAAAAAGGAAAGAAAAACAGAGATGGAGGAGAAGAGAGTGTAGACATACCTTTGATGCAAAAGGAAGAGTTTTGACGAAGATCCGTCAAGAAAATCACCAAGGATGCAAGGGAGATGACTTGCAGAGGTCTTTGGTTCGTTCCAAAGAGTTTGGAGGCAGAAAATACGAAGTAGACTCGAGATTGGACTTAAATAGAGCAAACAAGACCTAATTGCCAAAGACAACACTCATTGGTCGAGTGGATTGGTCGACTGGTCCAGTCGACCAATCAGTCGACCAATGCAGATAGCAATTCCAAAACAAGGAATTGAAGACCCAGATCAAATCCAATCCTAAAGGGGTTTTGCACACATGTCAAGTGACTTACCTAATAGGTAGAAATGCCTTCAAACCATGATAGAGAGCACTCCAAGTCCATCAACTAATCCGATCTTCATCAAGATTCAATTTCCATAAATAGAACTTCATCATCAACTCTCATGGATTCAAAGCTAGACACCAAGTCCTCCACTGGGATGGCCCAAAGCTGACTTCTTACTTTACTTCGGGTCACTGGACCTACAAATAACAAGGTTTCCGGGTCAAGGTTAGGGCTGGGTTTTACAAGTTTTGCTGCTGCTGCCGAACGCGAGGCTAAGAAGCAAAAAAAGCTTGCTACCGAGAGTACCGACAGACTCGAGCTTCAAGCCTTGGAGAACGGGCGTCTAAAGGAAATGGCAGTTCCCAACAAACCTGAACATCTTTCCCAAGATCTTCGAAAGGACTGCATTCAGAAATATTTGGACAACATTCCCTTCAGCGATCTGATGACTCCATTCAATCTTCAATCCTACTGAGCGGGGCAGAATGACGTCTAGAAAGCTATTCTTGAAGCTGACCCTTCCTTTGACACAACTCCCTACCGGGGCGTATGCCACAAGGAAATCTTTGAGAAGCTTGAGCTGCCTTTTCCCGGCTGGGTTTGGGAGGAAGAGGACCCTATTACAGTGGATCCAGACATCGAGAAGTATCTTAATGATTTGCCGCCTCTTCCCGAAGAACCTCCAAAGTCTGCCTCAGACAAGGATCCTTTGGCCGAAAATGTTAAAGAACCATAGGAAGCTATCTTCCTTTTTTCTTCTTTGTAAGGGTTGGCCCCCCATGGTCTATTGATAATGAAATAGACATTTGCCTCCTTCCTTCTCGAACTCTTTCAATGATTGCCATAAAGCTCTAATAATACTTGCTCAAAGTTCTTTGTTCCCTTCCGTAAAAATGGTTTTAGGAAAGAGACAAGCTATTATGTAGAGAAACTTGTACCTTATTTGAAGATGGCGCCCGACAAATCAGAGGGATATGTTCAGGAGTGTTAATTTGGTTCTTACTGAACCCTGCTTGACAACTTTATCTCCTGATTGTTCTCTCTTTATGACGAAGCCCAAACGTTTCCTCGTATTTGCGTACAAATTGTTTTTCCTAAGAAATTGGGAATACTCTCTTATTTAATACTGGTGCGATGGTTGGTATTGGCAGTATCCTTGTATCAGGTGCACATTGCTCCAAGTGGAAACTTAGGATGGCCTTTAAGCTTCAAATTTGAAGCGCCATTATCTCCTGACCGTTGATCCTGCATTTTTTGGAATTCGAAATGTCTCTTCCATCCTATTTAAGTTCCTCCTTGGGCTTTCAACTGTCACCTCACTCCCTGAGGCTATTTAAGTTCCTCCTGGGTGCTTCATCTTTGTCCTCGCTATCTGCAAGTCGTTCTTGTCTACTAATTTTGCAAAATAGTGTTTTGCCTTTACTGCCTCCGTACTCTTATCCTCCGACAATATCTCAATCAAAACCTGAACAAGTGAGTTTTCTCCTCTGTCATTCAGTTTTATTATGAACTTCTTCTTCTTCTCCCTGAGTAATTTCCACAGTAGTTATACTTGGGGTTTACTCATTCCGGAAGTTCCTTACTGGATATTCCCTGCTTTGTCTGTTCTTCAGAAATCTAGAGTTTTCCCTTTCCTGCTATATTTTTGGTTGATTTCTTGTACTGACGATGATTGCTTTCCTTTGTAGTGCCTCCAAGAATTAACTTAGATAATATTAGGGTGAAATCTTCCAAGAAGACTGCTCCAGTGCTGACGAAGGTTGTTCCCTCTGAGGTGATTGCTGTTGGTGAATCTTTTAAACACGGGGAGATTGTTGTTGGTGAATTTTCCGCTGATGCTTCTTCCACGTCTCCTTTGCTGAGGGAGACCGTTTGGTCTTCCAAGGAGGATGTGGCTCCTTCCATCGATGTTCGCACTGCTAAAAGCCCTGCTGGTGCTACGCTGGAGTCTTCTTCCATGATGAAGACCGTTCGGTCTTCTAAGAAAGATACGGTTCCTCCGGTCATCGTTCGGGCTTCCGAACCTGACTCTAGTGCTTGTTTGGCATCCTCCTCCAATCCTTCAACTGTGGAGGTTTTCGAGGAGGCCGAGGATCCTGCTTTTAGGAAGCCCCCTCAATTAAATGATGATGTGTTCCAATCTTCCTGGTCGCTGAAGAGGTCTGACTTTGTGACCAGAGGTTTTGACAAGGCACTAGAATGGTGCACTTCTGTCCAAATGCCTGCCAAGAGTAGAGCCTTCTCTACGGTCCCAGATAAAGATTTTGTAAAGTCCCTGATGATGTAAGTTTCTCTTCATTACTTTTCGTTCTGAAGATTTTTTTCTCTTGACTAACTCTTGAGTTGTTGCAGGAGCCTTGCTGGCAATTTCCACAATCAAGTGGAAGTAGCTTTTAGACTCAGTAAACTGAGTGATGAGCTTTCCAGGCTTCGAGAAGAATCCAAAGCCAAAGATGTTGAGATTGCTCCTCTTGAAAACAACGCTTGGGAGGTTGCCCGAGTGAAGAATTATGAACACGAGCATCTTCGTTCGGATTTGGATGGTGCCAGGGAGAAATCCGAAAGCTGGAGTGTGAAGTTGAAAAGCTTTCAGTAGGGATGAAAGGGTCTGGAGCTACATCATCGCCACCAAGGCAAGCTGTTACCCTTTTTCCCGAGTCCCTTCCGACTGATGTTCGTAGGCCTTGCATCTTCAAATATTTGTAGAGTAAGCCTTTTGTTGACATGCTGAATGCTTATAACTTGCAGGCATATCGGGACGGTGAGAACGAGGTATGGGAATCGATACTAAGGAGAATTCCTTACTTCAACACGACTCCCCACCGCGCCAATTGTCATCCCGAAGTGTTTGCAAAGCTAGGACTTCTCCCTGCTTGGGCCAAGGATGTGTTGGACTTTCCTCCTCCAGACCTCTTCAGAAAAAGTTGGATAAAGAGTATGGAATTGCGGAGGATTTTGTAGGTTGGAGTTTACAGAATGCTTCGCAATCCCCGAGGAAGAGAACCAAATGATGAGAAGACCCATGTTTCCACGATCAATAGCCATCATATGTCTTCCTGACTCTGTTCTTCTTGACTTTGTGTTGCTTTTGACAAAGCTGCTTCGATCTTGTTTTAGAGTTCTTCACGATCACCGATGATGATTTTCCTTCTTGACCGAACGAAGATTGTATCCCAACACTTGTTATCTCATATGTATATTTGATGTAAAGGTCGGCCCCTTCTAGTCGTTTAAAGGAATAGAGAACTAACTTCATCTTTGAACTTTGTTAGTCACTTGAGTCTCTATTGCAGTAGGTCTTAGTTGTTTTAAAACAATGCCTTTACTTAGAGACTTCCGTAGAAATTCAATAAGCTTGAGAAGGACTCACTCGGGTTTTAAACCGATGCCTTGTAGAAGGTCCCACATGGGTTTTAAACCGATGCCTTTACTTAAGGATTTTCGGAGAAATTCAATAAGCTTGAGAAGGACTCACTCGGGTTTTAAACCGACGCCTTGTAGAAGGTCCCACACGGGTTTTAAACCGATGCCTTTACTTAAGGATTTTTGGAGAAATTCAATAAGCTTGAGAAGGACTCACTCGGGTTTTAAACCGATGCCTTTACTTAAGGATTTTCGGAGAAATTCAATAAGCTTGAGAAGGACTCACTCGGGTTTTTAACCGACGCCTTGTAGAAGGTCTCACACGGGTTTAAAACCGATGCCTTTACTTAAGGATTATTGGAGAAATTCAATAAGCTTGCGAAGGACTCACTCGGGTTTTAAACCGATGCCTTGGTGAATTTTCCCATGATATCGATTACCCACATCGCAAAAGGGATGGGATCTAGAATCGAAGTCAAGGTTTCAGCTGGTCTTTTAGATACCATAGCATGGATTTGACAATTGCTACACCGACGAACATATTCCATAGCAGCTTGCTGGAGCTTCGGCCAATACAAGTTGAGCCTTAAGATTTTGTGGGCTAGGGTCCGACCGCCCATGTGAGCCCCACAAATTCCTTCATGAACCTCGGCCAGAGCTAATTCCGATCCTTCAGGACTCAAGCACCTTAAGAGGGGTCCAGCATAGGATCTTCTGTATAGCCTTCCATTCTGCATTATGAATCGTGCTGCTCGTACCTTGATTAATCTTGCCTCTTTCAGATCTTCTGGCATCTTATCATCTCTCAGATATTCTACGATCGGATCCATCCAGCATCGTTCAGCTTCGATATAGGATACTTCCTTCTCCTGATAACTTGGGAATGTTACTTCCTCTATATAGACCGAGGGGTCTAAATTCTTTTCCTTGGCATTAGCTAGCCTTGATAGCTCATCTGCCATCGTATTTTATTTTCTTGGGATCTGACATACTTTCAGATTCCTGAATTCTTTTTGCAATGCTTGCACAATCTCTTGATATTTTTGCAATCGGGGTTCTTTAACACCATACTCCCCTTGTACTTGATTAACAATAAGCTATGAGTCACTAAAAATAGTTACCTCCGCTATTGGCAATGCTTTTGACAAGCGAAGTCCAGCTATTAGAGCTTCAGACGATGCTTCATTGTTACTTGCTTCGAATGCGAATCTTAATGCATACCAAATAATAAAACCTGCTGGACTTTTCAAAAGATTCCTGTCTCTGCTCCTTGCTTATTACTCGAGCCATCCACGTACACCTCCCACATGGTTGGAATAGTGGGCTCAACAATTTCCTCCATTGGTGCAGTAGTTTCTACTACGAAGTCGGCCAATGCCTGGGCTTTAATTGCCATTCGAGGCTTAAAGCTTACTTGGAATTCGCTTAGCTCGACCGACTATCTACCATTCTTCCAGACAAATCAGGTTTACGAAGAACTTTACAAAGGGGAAAGTAGTAAATACCTCGATTGGATGAACCTGAAGTTTTCTAGCTGCTATCATAAGACCCAAGGCCTGCTTTTTGATCTGAGAGTACCGTGTTTTTGCGTCGAGTAATACGTGGTTGATGTAATAGATTGGCCACTGCTTTTTGTCTTTTTCCCGAACGAGTACCGCGCTTACTGCCGAGGGGGATGTTGCTAAATATAGTTGCAAAATTTCTCCCTTTTCTGGTCGGGACAGTAGCAGTGGTCTTCCCAGTGTTTCCATTAGGTCTTCGAACGCCTTTTGACATTCTTCAGTCCATTTCACCTCCTTACTGCCCCTCAAATCTTTAAGTGCTTTGAAAAAAGGTAGGCACTTTTCTCCCGACTGTGAGATGAACCGGTTCAACGTGGCTACTCTTCCCGTTAAGCATTGCACATCTTGAAAAGTTTTGGGTGCTTCCATATCAATCAAAGCCTGTATTTTGGCCGGATTAGCCTCAATACCTCTTTGTGATACCATAAAGCCCAGGACTTGCCCGACGAAACTCCGAAGGCGCACTTTTCCGGATTCAGCCTCATTTGGTACTTTCGCAGTACTGAAAATACTTCCGCTAAATCCTCAATATGTTTTGTCCTCGCAGTGCTCTTTACTAGCATGTCATCAACATATGCTTCCACGTTCTTCCCGATCAAGTCTTTAAAAATTTTGTTGACAGCCCTCTGATAAGTGGCCCCTGCATTTTTCAAGCCAAACGGCATGACTTTGTAGTAGAAGCTTTCGCGATCGGTCATGAAAGCAGTAAACTTTTCATCCTCCTTGTGCATGAGGATCTGGTTGTATCCTGAGTATGCATCCATGGAACTCAATGTTTCATATCCCGCCGTGGCATCTATCAACAAATCTATCCTAGGCAACGGATAACAATCTTTTGGGCAAGCCTTGTTGAGATCTGTGTAATCTGTACACATTCTCCACATTCCATTTTCCTTCTTGAGCATCACCACGTTAGCCAACCAGACTGGGCATTCAATAGGTTCAATGAAATCAGAGTTCTTCAATTTTTCAACCTCACTTCGAATGGCCTCACGCTTTTCTATGGAGAAATTTCTCCTCTTTTGAATTACCGGTTTCACCTTTGGATCTATCCAAAGTTTATGTTCTGCAACCTGCCGATCAATTCCTGGCATATGCTCTGCAGACCACGCGAACAGATCGTTGTTTTGCTGAAGAAAAGACTTCAGCACCCTCTTGAATTCTTCCAGCTGCTCAAACCCGATATAAGTAATTTTTTTTCATTATCGGGATACAGCTGGATTTGTTCCAACTTACCGACTGGCTCGGGCCTTTGCATCTTTGATTCGTCCCGATCGTCTGGTACTTCGATTGATAATGCAATTGCCTTCCTTAGGCCTTCCTTATCCTTCAAATATGCCACATAACACTGTCGAGAGATTCTCTGGTCAGCAGAAAGCTGACCAATTCCCATTTCTGTTAGGAATTTTATTTTCAGGTGCTTTGTTGAAACTATAGCACCTAACTTCGATAAGGATGGCCTTCCAAGAATGATGTTATAGGCCGGAAGTTCTCGAACCACCAAAAAGTTTACCCAAACAGTAGCCTCTTTAGTGAAGCTTCCAATCGACAGGTCTAGCTGTACCGATCCTTCTGCTATTGCGGACGATCCCACAAAGCCGTATAGATGTGTGGATGACGGCTCCATCAAGTCTTCATCCACTTTAAGCTTTTGATAGGCTGCAGAAGATAAAAGTTCTGCAGCAGACCCGGTGTCAACTAACACCCTATGCACTTCTCGGCGTGCAATCTCTACCTTGATGACTATGGCATCATCATGAGGTAAATAGACACCTCTTTCATATTCCTTGCCGAAGGTGATCGAACCCTCACCATTTGGCCTTTTCCGTTTCTGTGTTTCTCCGGTTCCAACAAACTTGGATTTGGCTTTCAACTTTCGAAGTGACTCAGGTTCGGGGCCTCCAAATATTGTTGGTATGGGTGACCGAGTGGCATCGATCACTTCCTTACCTTTCTTAGATTTAGGAGCCTCCGTCGGTTGTTCTGGACTAACCGAACGTTCCCTTTTGTTGTTTGCGTCTCACGGTTCCTCTCGTCTTCCTCTGACGAAATTGGACAAGTGTCCTTGAGATATCAATCTTTCAATATCCGCCTTTAAATGTCTGCAATCATTGGTATAGTGACCGTAATCCTTGTGAAAACGACAATACCTTTCTCGATCTTGCTCCCCAAGCTTCATGGGAAGCTTTGGAGGCCATTTCAAAATATTCTATCTCTTGATAATATTTAAAATATCAGCCCGAGGAGTATTTAATGGAGTATACTCACTTTTGCTTAGAGATCTCTGCCGCCATGCCTGGTGAGGCTTTCCAACTTGATCACAAACATTCTGCTTCGGCCTCTGCTTGTTCTCAAGGGCCTTCTATTCTTTTGTAGAGGCTTTACTGTCCCCCTGGCGTGCATCCAAGATCTGCGTCACCTCTGCCTACTTCTGACACCTTTGTACCAGTTCAACGTAAGTGGTAGGCATGTCCTGAAGTAGTAACTCCAAAAGTCGTCGGTTAGGTAGTCCAGTGAACAAAGCAGTTTTAGCTACTTGTTCATCTAGATTCTCTATCTCCATTGTGACCCTGTTAAATCTTTTCAGGTATTCCCGGATCGATTCACTTTTCCCTTGTCTGATAGTGAACAAGGTTTCCTTGGTCTTTTTTATCTGGATTCCGCTTTGGAATCGTCCTATGAATTTGCGCACCAACTCTTCAAAATCTATGATCCTTGTCGACGGGAGATTCCAAAACCATTTCTGTGCTGCTCCGGTCAAGGACAAACCGAAAACCCTGCAAATGATTTCATCAGAATTACCCGCAACAACCATAGTCTGCTGATAGTAATTGATATGAGCGGTAGGATCTCCCGACCCATCGAACGTGGAAAAGGTTAGCAAACGGAAATTATGAGGAAATTGACATCTGGCTATGGCCTCGGCAAACGGAGTTTCTCGAATAACCGAATAGATATCATCAGTTATTCTCCCTCTCGCCAATTGTCTGAGTTTTTGATTAATATTGGCCAATTCTTGACCAATATGTGCTGATCGATCTCCAACGACACAATCATTCTCCCGAACCGTGCGCATGATCGTGTCGCTAACCAATCAAAAATAAAATCCTATACAAATCTAGCAAGCAGAAATTACGGGTTCGAACTATGGGGAACTAAAAGGCTAAGTCACTAAGATTGGATTCAATAAAACTAAATTTCTTGGGCATCTTGAATAACTGCAATCCCAGCTCGTACGAGAGAGATATGCCCCAAATATTGAAGGTAGGTCTGTTTACCCGATTTTCAGATTTATTACCAATTTTGTTCCTTAGACCTCCACCTGTTTCCAATTAGGCTAAGATCTCACTTTTCATGATTTCTTGGGCAGCAAGATTGAATGCCATGATTTAAAATCCACCAATATCTAATATATTTGCCAACTTTACTCCATATTATCTCTAATATCCAAAATCACCTTATTCCTGAAAAATACACAAAAATACTCAATTAGCTCTCTTCAATTAAATATGGGGAATTAAATCAAATAAATAATGGTAAATGCATGCTTATCAAATACCCCCACACTTGAGTGTTTGCTAGTCCTCGAGCAAAACAAAACAATAAAAGTAATACAGAAAATAAAGAAAGAAAAACCTAACTCACTTTCGTAGGAATCAATGTTGCACTTAGCATGTGCAACAAGCCTTTAAACCCCTAGGTTACCCTAGTGGTCGAGTTGTGTCTCATGAGTGTTTGTAGAGAATATACACACAAAATTCTTAAGTGCTCTTCTAATTATTCTGGCAGTAGTACGAGTAAAAAGATAGATTCCAAGACAAAGACACTCCACTAAAGAGTAAAGGGAATATATGCACCCCCACAACCTAAACTAATTATCGAATCGCTACTCTTGTAGTTACCTACAAAACAAAAGAAAAAGAGATTAGTTAAATAAGCAAAGAAAAATTAAAAATTAAAAACACTAAAATTACTCTAATAATTATGCCTAATTGACAAAAATCAATCCTAGCAACCGTGCTTTGGTTCCCCGGCAACGGTGCCAAAATTTGATCGTGTCGCTAACCAATCAAAAATAAAATCCTATACTAATCTAGCAAGCAGAAAGTACGGGGTCAAACTATGGGGAACTAAAAGGCTAAGTTACTAAGATTGAATTCAACAAAACTAAATTTAAACTAAATCTATTACTTAATGCAAAAACTTAAACTATGAATATGTGAAGATCTTTGGGATTTCGAATCCCCAATGCTTTTCCCTAACCGATATAACTCTACACTTCAAAGCAAATTAGGGATGGTCTTCCTAGATATGCCCTATCTTCGCAAGACTATCGTCCTTCGCGGAAGCTTGGCACGCTTAGTTCGTTGAGCTATAGAACATCTTTGGCCAAACTCAAACACAATCAACTAGAAGATATAGAACAATCAAATCAATGAAATAAGCATGGTTCATCTACATCCCAAAGAAAAGGAACTACCTACTCATTATCACAAAGTTCATAAGAAAAATAAAGATGAAACATAGGGAGAGAGAGAGAGAGAGAGATGTGGTCTTCTTCTTCAGCAATGAGAGAGATGAGAGCCGCATTCGCCGTCTTCCTTTCTTCTCTATGGCTGGCTTCTCTTTTATGTCTCCCGCACACAATGAATCCCATCTCTTTACCCATCGATTTGACCTTTATTCTTTCGGATTTTGGAAAAACTCAAAACTGGAAAGTTGTAGATATTTTCAATATCATTCTAGCATCTTGAATAACTGCAATCCAAGCTCCTACGAGAGAGATATGCCCAAAATACTAAAGGTAGGTCTGTTTACCCAATTTTCAGATTTATTTCCAATTTTGTTCCTTAGACCTCCACCTGTTTCCAATTAGACTAAGATCTCACTTTTCATGATTTCTTGGGTAGCAAGATTGAATGCCATGATTTAAAATCCACCAATATCTAATATATTTGCCAACTTTACTCCATATTATCTCTAATATCCAAAATCACCTTATTCCTGAAAAATACACAAAAATACTCAATTATCTCTCTTCAATTAAATGAGTATGGGGAATTAAATCAAATAAATAATGGTAAATGCATGCTTATCAGTGCCTGACAGTTGGCGAGTGAGTTCGTACTCCCGCACCCAACCTTGTATTTGAATCGGTCGTGCTTCCTTGTGGTCCTTCAAACCGATCATCTCTCCTAGGGAGTTCTCCAGTTCTCCTAGGTTCTCTTTCTCGCCTCCGGTCGCCTTCCCTAAAATTATGACTGACATTTTGGTCGTTGATCAGGTGCTTGTGGGGCCACCACCTGCCTGGTCAACGTACGGAGCGTCTAACTCACCTCCAATAACTGGAGTTTCAGTTGACCCAGTTGATACTGGAGTGGATCTGAAGGATTATTACCTCCCTGACTACCATCTTCCCGCACTTCAAGGGGTTGACTTCCCTCATGGATATCTAGATTATTTGCTCCGGGAATTTGAACGCCAGCATCTTGCTGGGCCGATGATCTAGTAACCATGGCTTTCTGAAGCATTTCCCACAGACAACGCCAAATGATGCGTCCAAAATCTGCTTAGCCCTTAGATCTCCTGTGGATGACCTGCAAAAACGAACATCAGATGTGGCCCGACTGCTGGGATCGGGAGTCCACCTCCGAAGGCTAAGTCAGTTGATGAACTTAATCACAAATGGCTCTACTTGAGTACAAAGCTAAAGAATGAACAACGAGATTACGATTCAGATTGTATGTGTCCTTCTACCTTGTGGGCAGGTGATGTCTTATATAGTGAATACCTTTCAATCTCCTTCGTTGGATGTATTTGAGCCTTCTTTGGTTATCCGTCAAATCCTAACAGATAGATCCATTTAGTGATAAATCCGTACTAGGTTGGACTAGTAGATGACTCCTCAATAATACGATCATTATATGGTAGTTATCCATATAATAGCGATAAGCACCAGCCGCAAAATCTGCTACCTGTCTCTTTGATGATTAGTCCATTCCAATCGTAGCGGATTAGGGCGTGCTTGTGAATGAGTTAATTTACTTCCTCAAGCAAGCTACCTTTTGGACCCGCCCGCTCGGAAGCGAGTCGATTCCTTTCGTCCCGACCGGGGTCGAGGATCGAACCATGGTTGAACCGGGGTCGAGGATCAAACCATGGTTGAACCGGGGTCGAGGATCGAACCATGGTTGAACCGGGTTCGATTATATTTTCTCCATATCACTAGCTGTTCACTTTTCTCTTCACCAGGATCATAGTGTAGCACGTTACCTGTTGCAAAACGCCCTAGCATAATGTTTTTATGGGTTGCAAAATCCTTGTAAAGCATTTGGCTAGCTTGTATCTTGTTCTAATCTTCATATGAGATCATCATAACAAACTGTAGTACGTGGTAAGGAACTATTGTGTTACAGATTACATATTGTAGCTTATTTCTTAGTCATTGTCTTACTAATAGAATTTCCTAGTCTTTTGCCATATCATGCTTGAATTTTAAGATAATCGTTTTTCTTTTTAAAGTAGGTTGATCTGAGAGTTAGATTCAAGTCAGAATCTAGAGAACTTCCTTCTCTTCAAGAGGATGTAGAGTTAAATGAAGAACATGCTGATTCAGCTGTTGGGATTGATGACTCATCTAACACATCTGAAAGCATTTATGCTGAAAAACAAGATTCATCCAGCATGCACATACTTGATAGTCTCAAGAGCACATTGTCTGGTGAATTAAGAGGACTTTCTCTTAATCAAAGTCATCAACCTGAGGACCCCTTTGATCTTAAGATTTTGCAACAAGGGAGCAGTGATTGGGCCCTTGGTTTGAGTTCAGACTAATCTTTGGATAATGACTTGACAACTGTTTATGAAGAGAATAGCCAGCTTAGAGAAAGCTTGGAAGTGGCTGAGTCTTCTATCCTAGAGCTTAAGCTTCTAGTAAGCAATGCACAAAGTCAAGCTAATGAATTAGGTGGTGAGACAGAAAAAAATTCTGAGCAGCTTGCTGCTGAAATTGATTCGGGAGAAAGATTGGCGAAAGAAGTTACTTCACTAAAAGCAAAAAGGAAGGAAATTGGAGCGATGACTGTGCAAAGAACCGTACACTTCAATGGTGGAGATGGGGGAAGTTGTTTAGAGGGCTTTGCTGCCAACAATTCTCTACCTGAAGGTATGCTTCACTTGTTTCGCAGACTTGGGAAAATTTCTGTGGAGGCTAAACGTGTTGATATTACATCTGCAATGGAAACAAAAATTCAAGAACTTCAAATGCAGTTAGAAGTGTCCAAAACTGAAAGGGAAAGCCTTGCCCAGAAAATGGGCCAGATGGAATGCTACTATGAAGCTCTTGTTCAGGGACTTAAGGAAAGTCAGAAGCAAATGCTAGTAGAGTTGCATAACATCAAAAATGAGCACTCCAATTGCCTGAACACAATTTCTTCCTGTAAAAATGTGAAACCCAGCCCTAACCTTGACCCGGAAACTTTGTTATTTGTAGGTCCAGTGACCCGAAGTAAAGTAAGAAGTCAGCTTTGGGCCATCCCAGTGGAGGACTTGGTGTCTGGCTTTGAATCCATGAGTGTTGATGATGAGGTTCTATTTATGGAAACTGAATCTTGATGAAGATCGGATTAGTTGATGGACTTGGAGTGCTCTCTATCATGGTTTGAAGGCATTTCTACCTATTAGGTAAGTCACTTGATATGTGTGCAAAACCCCTTTAGGGTTGGATTTGATTTGGGCCTTCATTTCCCTGTTTAGAAGTTGCTGAACTGATTGGTCGACTCATTGGTCGACTGGACCAGTCGACCAATCCACTCGACCAATGGGTTCTGTCTTTGGTAATTAGGTCTTGCTTGCTCTATTTAAGTCCAATCTCGAGTCTACTTCGTATTTTCTGCCTCCAAACTCTTTGGAACGAAACCAAAGACCTCTGCAAGTCATCTCCCTTGCATCCTTGGTGTTTATCTTGACGGATCTTCGTCAAAACTCTTGTTCTTACACAAAAAGGTATGTTTACACTCTCTTCTTCTTCTTTATCCTTGTTTTCTTTCCTTTTTGAGTTGAGACAGTAGAGGAGATGCTGCATTCTCTGTTGCAAACATCTTTGAACTTGTCCCTCATGATCTTCCTAAGGATTAATGGCTAATGCGATGATCTTAACCATGATCATTGCAAGCTTTTGAAGGAATCATGATCAAATCATGATCTTGTCTTTGTTCATCTTTTGATTTAAATTCTGATCTTCTTAGATCTACTATATTGATCATGTTAGTAGTCAATCGCTGTGTTTTCTTTACATGATCCATGATCTATCAATCTCTAGTTGTTTCTCTTCTACCATACCATGCTTTCTTCAAGAATCATGACAGTTACATCTATGGTAGGTTTTGTTTCCTTATTTAGATTTATGTTCTTAGATCTATTTTCTTAAAGATCTAAGTATGCCTTCCATGATATCTTTATCTGAATCAATGATTCATTCTCCTATTGTTCTTGTCTATGATTTCTATCGTGAATTCTTCAAGAACCATGATTGATCTAATTATGGTAACTTTTTGTTTCCTAATTTGTAACTTGAAAACTTGATTCGATTAGTGTTTTGAGGTCCTCTATATGTTAGGATACTACCAATGTAGTTTACCCCTTGTTTAGTACCCTTTTGAACCACCAAATTCGGTTCTTTATTCTTAAAACTCTGATTTTGTAGGCCATTTGTCTCCATTGGTCGATTGATTGGTCGATTGGGACGAAGAGACCAATCCAATCGACCAATGAGTACAGCAACTCCAAATTTGGTCTGTTTTGGATGTTTTGATATCTTTTCTGTTAGGGATCTTTCCTAATATGTTGTATACACTTGTTTAGGACCTTCTTCTCAAGTTTGTCAAGATCTTACTTGATTTCTTAGGATTCCTTTGCAAGTTATAAAAGGTAAGGATGGTTACTTCTTTAACAACATAAATTGCATATCTTAGTTTCTATATTTGAATCTTGTTAATTTATTTCTTTAATTAGACTCTTATAATGTTATACTACTGTGGTATTGTCTTGATATCAGTAGCATTACTTGTTTATATTAAATTGACTCATGTGTGATTTACTTACCAGTTATATACAAGTTGATTGTAATTATTGATTTCTTTCCATATATGAAGTTACCATATATGTGATGTTATGAATTGATGCTTGTGTATGCTTAAGTATGGTTTGGAAAGGAGAGGTGTCCTTTTGACACTTCTGTCCTTGGACTACTACGGGAATATTATGGGATGTTTCCGGAGATGCCCTCTAGACACCTTCCTAAACTGTTGGATGACATATTTAGGACTGTCTAGTAGTGTTTGGCTAGGATGTCCCATTATGTCAGACCCTAATCGGAGGGGTATTGAGACCGAACGACCCGTGGTAGCAATGGGGATTCATGGGCGCTCAAGACCGGTAACCAACCCGTGAGAGGACAGGAATCACATTGTGGGGGCCATTTATTGGAAGGTTGCATATGGATAGACTTGGGCTCACGGGCGCTCAAGACCGGTAACAAACCCGTGAGGGGACGTGAGAGCTTCCCGTTTACCATATGTGGATGACCAATAGGGTTGATGAGTTCGTAGTCAGGGACTATGAGGACTCTAGTGTGAAGGATACCGGAAAGGATCGTCAGGGACGAGGAATGGACGTATCTGGATCTGACTTGATGTAACTAAGTAGAAGACTTGCATTTGGCTAGGCTTTACCTTGACATGCGCCGGTACTTTGACCAATGGTGATGTGAGAGAGTGGTGACCTATACCCCAGCCATGGAATGTCCTGAGGGATGAAGGACCCATTACCAACTGATGATGAGTGAATGAGACTTTTCTAAAGAAGTACGGTGCTATGACTTAAAGCATGTCTACTATTAGAGATCAACATACATAAAGTTAGATTCATACATTCATTGTTTGTCTCATACCATATTGCATTTATGTTTGTTTTGTAATCCTGCCATTTATGTTATTATGGATTTAACTGTCTTGAGTTTCTGAGTTTCTTTGAAACTCATTCCTTTTGTACAATGTTTGTTAGACTATTCTATAGGTTCTGAGTATCATGATTGCTCGTATGAAGAAGCGCAAGGAGAAGAGGCATATCTCCAGGAAAGTGATTGCGGTTACGACAATTACACAGAAGATTCCGCGAGTGGTTATGCTCTGTACGATGCTTAGTCCAACCATAGAGTGGAAGCGCCCTTGTGCCATTTATGAGATTTATACTTATAGGGATATTGTCTATAAGATTGAGAACAAATTAGTTACCTATTGTACCTGCTATTGGGATTAGATTCTATCCTATTTCTTCTCTTTTAGAACTACATTTCCGTTGGTTGTAGAGTGGGATTTCGCCTCACTTTACTTATCTGATTTAGACACTCTGATTATTTTTAGTACTCTGATTTATATATGATTCATTGTTTCCTTATTTGGATCTATGGTTTATCTTTCGCACTTTTATTATTATTGTTCATGATTATGTTATTGTTTATGTGGGAGGTTGATTACTCGATACCCGATCTTCGGGCTGTGGATCACACTCTCGGGTATGCCGGATTGGGTACCGGCTGGGAGGATGTGAATGATTGGTATCGAGCCCAAGGTTCGAGGAAATCCTAACCACAAAAGACAATAACTCGAACATTCCCGAGTCATTGATCTGAAATGACTCTTCTACTCTTAAAAGTGAATAATAGAACACTTGGATTAGAAACTTAACCTATGAAGCATAACAGAACATTTCCGAATAACATACCATAATTATACTTAAACAAATGTCACTAATGCAAAGAAAAGAAAGGTGCATAATATACAATAATTAAGTGAAACAAAATGAACTTCATTAATTTCAAAAGCTTTTACAACGATTACATCTGAAATGCATAAATGAAAACCCTAGGGTATAGTCTATCTAGGTGATCTCCTCTGATCTCTGTATGCTCTAAACTCCTCCGCTAGCTGAGTCACCCGATGCTCTATCCTATCCTGTCGTGACTCCATCCTCTCATACATCTGCTCCTGTCTAACCTCCATCCTCTCTAGCATGGAAGTCATCGATCTCATCTGTGCACCAAGATCTGAAGTCTCTGGAACTGCATGAGAGGGGCCACCTGCCTCGAAGTGCGATGAAGGAAACTCGTGATGCACCGGCCCAGCCTCGTGCATCTCTCGTATCATCTCCGGCCTGATCATCACTATCAGGACCGATATCCTCTCCTCCATCCTCTGACTCCTGATCCTCATCCTTTGTCTCCTCATCATCCTCACCCTCCGGACCAAAAGATCTCTCAGTCTACTGCAGTCTCATCTGACGAATGGTCCGAGTCCCGATGACATATCCCTGTGAACCAGTTTCCACTGGTGTATCCTCGAAACTCACCCCGAAATGCCCGAAGATCAAGGTCGGTAGCCTCCCATAGCAAAGGTTCCGCATGCTAGGCCGCAGAACCAAGTCCAGCATGACTCGCTGAATGATGTAAGAGAGATCGATTTCGAAGCCCATGTAGATGCGGTAGATGACTAAGGCCTCCATCACCGTGACCCGATGGTGATGTCCGGCCTTCGGCATAATGTTTCGGCCGACTATGCGACCGATAATCCGTGCAGAATCCGTCATCCGTCCGCCGGTCCACGGAGTGAAGCATCGACGACTATCCCATAGTGTGGAGCATATCTCGCGTAGCTCGTACGGCATCAGATAGCTGTCCAAATCTGCTCCCGCAGTATCCACACACACTACCGTGGATAGTAAGGAACCCGCAAGATCTCAGCCGGTGCTCGGGTGGAAAAGCGACTAGTCCGGAAGACCCCGCTCCTTAGGACAAGTCTAAGTGGATGTCCTTGACCTCGAGCCTCCTCTCGTGTAGGTAAGGTTGCTGAAGAACAACCTCACTAGCTCCGGGTATACCGGCAGATCCTCGGTGAAGAGATGTGTCCACCGCAACGTGTCGAATCTCTCGCCGAATCCTAAAGACTCGAGCTGGCGTAGGTGAAGTAGAGGTCCCAACTCGATGTTGCAAGAACTAATGTAGGCCTCGTACAAAAACTCGGCCCGAGGTGTGTCGAACATGTCCGGTCTCCGAACCTCCTGTCTAGGCTCTGAAGGAACCTGACCTCTGCCCCTAAGTGCCCCTACAATACGACCATGACCTCTACCTCGTCCTCGCCCTCCCCTCTGCATAGTGTGTATCTGTGAAAGAGACAAGAGACATTTCCAGTTAGTGCCACTTTAAGATTTAAGCCAAAAGGGAATTTTCGTAATTTTTCGAAAAAATTCAAATTTGGGGAAAATTTTATTTGAACATGCTAGCATGTGCGCAATACTTGGAATTTCATGTCTATGAAGTTTGTTTGAAAAAAATCGATCGAAAACTTGAATTAAAACGGAAAATTCAGCAATAAGGAAAATTTGGGGATTTTGCAATTTAGGTCAAAATTGGATTTTTTGAAAAGTTGAAATTTGTTAAATCAAATTTTATGGACCTATCTACAATATCATCTTGAGCATGTAGCATTTGATTTCGTGCAGAAATTTCAAGCGGTTTGTGAGAAAACGAAAATTTTTCTAAAGTTAACAATTTCGGTACAAAAACGTTGCGAGATGAACACCAATATGTTAGAACTTGTTGTCTATGCATGGCATTGTGTTTAAAACCTAGGGAATATGTTTCTAAGTATTCCTAAGCATGATTTCTAGCATTGGATAGCAAAACATGGTTTTGTTGAAATGCAAGCATGAGAAGATGAAAATGGAAGAAAGAATGAAAGATTTACCTTGTTTGTGATGGTTGTGTGTTGAAGTGTTGTTGTTGAAGCACCAAAACACCTCAAGAGCACTTGGAAGAACCTTTGGAGACTTTCCCTAGAGCTCTCTCACCTTTGAAAGAGGATAAAATGAAGTTGGAATGTGGAAATGAGGCTTATAATGCGAATTTTCGTGATTGTCTTGATTGGTCGACTGGGTCAGTCGACCAATCACTCGACCAATGGACACAGAGACCTCATTTTCTACTGAATTTTCGGAAAATGTGATTTTTGCCTTATGGATTATTGTTTGATGACTATATGGATATATTTAAGCATGATTTAAGTTTACAATCATTTGGACTTGTGGTTTATGTTGAAACTTCGAAATTCGGTATTTTGATGTTCTCAGTTTTTGCAGAATGGTTACTCTGAGAAGTGGGCGTGGTGAATCCAGTGGTCAGGGAGGTGGTGAAATACCTCAGGGAGATGGTGAAATACCTCATGGGGGTGGTGAAATACCTCATGGAGGTGGTGAGATACCTAATGTTGATAAGGGTACCCATGAGATACCCGGTGCCCCGAATGTTGGAAGCTTTCGTGATATTGCCAATATTATGGGCAATATGATGCAGCACCAAGCAACTTAGTTCAACCAGATGTTGGTGGGTTTCATGACTCTGCATAATGAGACTCAAACTGGTGCTAATGTGAATCCTCATGCCGCAGTCCTGAATGCGGGAGGTTTAGCTGGAACTCCTCATACTCGCTTTGATGGAGAGTTTTCTCGAAGATGCAAGTACCCACTTTCACCGGAGTTACCAAGGATCCCTTGTTTCCTAACAAGTGGCTTCGTGAGTTGGAGAAGGCTTTCCGACATCCGCAATGCTCGGAAGCTCAGAAGATTCTGTTTGCTGAACAGAAATTACAACAAGAAGCTGATGCATGGTGGACCTCCACTCGGCCTATTTTGGAAGGTTTGCATGAAGGAGTTGTAACTTGGGAGTTGTTCAAAGAAGCTTTTTGCTTGAATTATTTCCCCGAGGCGGTGAAAGATGCGAAGGAAGCTGAGTTTATGGTTCTCACACAAGGATCTTTGTCTGTGTTGGAGTACCAACAGAAGTTTGAGGAGCTTCATTTCTTTGCTCTAGATTCTCTGAAGGTCGATCTCGCCAAAGCGAAGAAGTTCTTCAAAGGACTCGCACCCCGCCATTAAAGCTTACCTCACGGTCCAGCCTATAGTGAGCTATGCTCAAGTGGTGCAGAACTCGAAGAAGTTGGAAGAAACAGAGAAGGAGAATGCACGTATGCAAAGGCCCTGGCAGCCAAGGAACCCTGGGTTGGTGGATCATAATGATCGGCGTTTTGTGAGACCTACACCCTACCCCACTCCTACTTTTCAGCCTAGGAGTGTAGGTCAGAACTCGGGTTTTCAGCAGCCCGGCCAGTTTAGACAATATGGCGGAAACCGACCACCAGTGAGTGCAAGTGCTAGGCCTGTGAATGCGAATCCTAGGCCTTTTGTTCTGAAGCCCCCAGTTGGACCCAGCAATCCTGTTTACTTTTACTGCAAGCAAGCTGGTCATTTCGCTCGTGCCTCGTCCGAAGCGGCCCGTCCAAAGCTGACTGCTCCAAGTGGTGAAGAGTGCTCCTACTCCTCCCTCTCGGTAGAGTGTTCAGTATTTCTAGTCTTGAGCAGGATCCAAGCCATGAAGTGATTAAGGTGTACATTGTTAGTTGCTTCTATTACTCGCATTTGTCTTATTTGATACGGGTGCATCTCATTCGTTCATGTCATCTGCATTCATCAAGAAGACTGACCTAATCCCTGAGAAGTTGTCTAGTTGTTTATTGATTAGTACACCTACTGGTCCTGTTGTGAAACTAGATAAAGGGTTAACTAAATGTCCTGTGTTGATTGGTGAGAAGAACTTGGAAGCCAATTTTGTACTTCTTGATATGAAGGACTTCGATGTTATTTTGGGAATTGATTGGTTAACAGCCCACAAAGCTGTGTTTCTTTGTTCCTCAAAGAATATTCAGTTCCATATTTATGGAAGTCCGGTCTTAGAATTTCGTGGTGAGAAAGGAAGGGTTAGTAAGAAGGTGTTGTCTGCACTGATGCAAGTCTCTGCCCTAGTGGATGATGCTTCATCTGAAGGCAAGGGTAAAGTGGAGAAAAGAGTCGATGAAGTCAGGGTTGTCTGTGACTTTGTTGATGTCTTCCCTGATGATCTATCGGGAGTGCCTCCAGACAGGGATGTCGAGTTTTCTATTGATCTCGTCCCTGGTGCCGCTCCGGTATCTAAAGCTCCGTATAGGATGGCTCCTACTGAGTTGAAAGAGTTGCAAAACCAGTTGAATGAGCTCATTGATAGAGGTTTCGTACAACCTAGTGTATCACCTTGGGGAGCTCCGGTCTTGTTTGTCAAGAAGAAAGACGGTAGTATGCGCCTGTGCATCGACTACCGTGAGTTGAATAAGCTGACTATCAAGAATAGATACCCGCTGCCCAGAATTGATGATCTCTTCGATCAATTAAAAGGTGCAGTTGTGTTCTCAAAGATTGACTTAAGATCCGGATATCACCAATTGAAAGTGAAGTCTAGTGATATCTTCAAGACAACTTTCCGAACACGGTATGGTCACTACGAGTTTAGGGTCATGCCTTTCGGATTGACCAATGCTCCTGCGGTGTTCATGGACCTCATGAACCGAGTATTTCACGATGTGCTTGATAAGTTTGTGATTGTTTTCATCGACGACATCTTGATCTATTCGAAGAGCGAAGAAGAGCATGCGAGCCATCTAAGTTTCACTTTGCAAAGATTGCGAGAAAAGAAGTTGTACGCCAAGTTTAGCAAGTGTGATTTCTGGCTTAAGAGAGTAGTATTCCTTGGCCATGTGGTTTCAGCTGAAGGTATTCGTGTCGATCCTGAAAAAGTCCAAGCTGTGGCAAATTGGGAAAGACCGAAGTCGGTAACGGAAATAAGAAGTTTTCTTGGATTGGCGGGTTACTATATAAGGTTTATTGAGAACTTTTCTCGGTTGGCTGCTCCTATGACTAAGTTGACCAGGAAAGAAGAGAAGTTTGTTTGGTCTGACGCCTGTGAGAAAAATTTCCAAGAGTTGAAAGATAGATTGACAAGTGCCCCGGTTTTGACTATACCTGATAGTTCCGGTGGTATGATAGTTTATACCGATGCGTCAAAGATTGGTTTGGGTTGCGTACTGATGCAACATGGCAAGGTCGTAGCCTATGCTTCTCGCCAATTGAAGGATTATGAGCGGAATTACCCCACTCACGATCTAGAACTTGCCGCTGTTGTCTTTGCTTTGAAGATTTGGAGACATTACCTCTACGGTGAGAAGATTTCCATTTTCACGGATCATAAGAGTTTTAAATACTTCTTTACCCAAAAGGAGTTGAACATGAGACAAAGGAGATGGTTGGAACTAGTCTCTGATTATGATTGTGATATTCAGTATCACCCTGGGAAGGCAAACGTTGTTGCTGATGCTCTTAGTAGGAAGAACCAGAAGAAGACTTTGGATTTGAATGCTTTGAGTCTACCATTGTGGTCTTCTATTGAGACCTTTGATTTGGAAATTGTCCCTGAGAATTCTGATTTTATTCTTTCTGCCATGACGGCAAGATCTGGTCTTAGAGATAAGATTGTTGCTCTGCAGAGTTCTGATCAAGAACTTTTGATCAAAGTTGAGAAGATTTCTTCGAATCCTGAGTCGGACCCCGACTTTGGTATATCCATGGATGGTGCTTTATTGTTTAGAGGAAGACTGTGCGTGCCTACAAATGAAGAAATTAAAAAGGAAATATTGAAGGAAGCACATCAGTCAGTCTTTACTATACACCCAGGAAGCACCAAGATGTACAAGGACTTGAAGGAACATTTTTGGTGGTTTGGTTTGAAGGCTGATGTTGATAATTTTGTTGCCAAGTGTGAGACTTGCCAACGTGTGAAAGCCGTTCGTCAACCCCCATCTGGATTACTTCAACCCCTTCCTATTCCTAGTTGGAAGTGGGAGGATATCTCTATGGACTTTGTGACTAGCTTACCTCGGACAAGTAAAGGCAATGACACCGTGTGGGTAATTGTTGATAGGTTGACCAAATCAGCCCACTTCTATAAAACCCAGCCCTAACCTTGACCCGGAAACCTTGTTATTTGTAGGTCCAGTGACCCGAAGTAAAGTAAGAAGTCAGCTTTGGGCCATCCCAGTGGAGGACTTGGTGTCTGGCTTTGAATCCATGAGAGTTGATGATGAAGTTCTATTTATGGAAACTGAATCTTGATGAAGATCGGATTAGTTGATGGACTTGGAGTGCTCTCTATCATGGTTTGAAGGCATTTCTACCTATTAGGTAAGTCACTTGATATGTGTGCAAAACCCCTTTAGGATTGGATTTGATCTGGGTCTTCAATTCCCTGTTTTGGAATTGCTGTCTGGACCAGTCGACCAATCCACTCGACCAATGAGTACTGTCTTTGGCAATTAGGTCTTGTTTTCTCTATTTAAGTCCAATCTCGAGTCTACTTCGTATTTTCTGCCTCCAAACTCTTTAGAACGAACCAAAGACCTCTGCAAGTCATCTCCCTTGCATCCTTGGTGATTTTCTTGACGGATCTTCGTCAAAACTCTTCCTTTTGCATCAAAGGTATGTCTACACTCTCTTCTTCTCCTCCATCTCTGTTTTTCTTTCCTTTTTGAGTTGAGACAGTAGAGGAGATGCTGCATTCTCTGTTGCAAACATCTCTGGACTTGTCTCTCATGATCTTCCTAAGGATTAATGGCTAATGCAATGATCTTAACCATGATCATTGCAAGCTTTTGAAGGAATCATGATCAAACCATGATCTAGTCTTTCTTTATCTTTTGATTTGAATTCTGATCTCCTTGGATCTACTATATTGATCATGTTAGTAGTCAATTGATGTGTTTTCTTTTCATGATCCATGATCTATCAATCTCTAGTTGTTTCTCTTCTACCATACCATGTTTTCTTCATAAATCATGATAGTTACATGTATGGTAGGTTTTGTTTCCTTATTTAGATTTATGCTCTTAGGCCTATTTTCTTGAAGATCTAAGTATGCTTTTCATGATACCTTTACCTGAATCAATGATCCATTCTCCTATTGTTCTTGTCTTTGATTTCTATCTTGAATTCTTCAAGATCCATGATTGATCTAATTATGGTAACTTTTTGTTTCCTAATTTGGATCTTGATGACTTGATTTGATTAGTGTTTTGAGATCCCCTATATGTTAGGATACTACTAATGTAGTTTACCCCTTGATTAGTACCCTTTTGAACCACCAAATTCGGATTTTATATCTCAAAACTCTGATTTTATAGGCTACTGTCTGCATTGGTCGACTGGACCAGTCGACCAATCCACTCGACCAATGAGTACAGCAACTCCAGAATTGGTCTGTTTTGGATGTTTTGGTATCTTTTCTGTTAGGGATCTTTCCTAATATGTTGTATACACTTGTTTAGGACCTCCTTCTCAAGTTTGCCAAGATCTTACTTGATTTCTTAGGATTCCTTTGCGAGTTATAAAAGGTAAGGATGGTTACTTCTTTAACAACATAAATTGCATATCTTAGTTTCTATATTTGAATCTTGTTAAGTTATTTCTTTAATTAGATTCTTATAATGTTATACTACTGTAGTACTGTCTTGATATCAGTAGCATTACTTATTCATGTTGAATTGACTCATGTATGATTTACTTACCAGTTATATACAAATTGATTGTATTTATTGATTTCTTTCCATATATGAAGTTACCATATATGTGATGATATGAATTGATGCATGTGTATGCTTAAATATGGTTTGGAAAGGAGAGGTGTCCTTTTGACACTTCTGCCCTTGGACTACTACGGGAATATTATGGGATGTTTCAGGAGATGCCCTCTGGACACCTTCCTAAACTGTTGGATGACATATCTAGGATTGTCTAGCAGTGTTTGGCTAGGATGTCCCGTTATGTCAAACCCTAATCGGAGGGGTATTGAGACCGAACGACCCGTGGTAGCAATGGGGATTCATGGGCGCTCAAGACCGGTAACAAACCCGTGAGAGGACAGGAATCACATTGTGGGGGCCATTTATTGGAGGGTTGCATATGGATAGACTTGGGCTCACGGGCGCTCAAGACCGGTAACCAACCCGTGAGGGGACGTGAGAGCTTCCCGTTTACTATATGTGGATAACCAGTAGGGTTGATGATTCCGTAGTCAGGGACTATGAGGACTCTAGTGTGAAGGATACCGGAAAGGATCGTCAGGGACGAGGAATGGACGTATCTGGATCTGACTTGATGTAACTAAGTAGAAGACTTGCATTTGGCTAGGCTTTACCCTGACATGCGCCGGTACTTAGACCAATGGTGACGTGAGAGAGTGGTGACCTATACCCCCAGCCATGGAATGTCCCGAGGGATGCCGGACCCATTACCAAGTGATGATGAGTGATTGAGACCTTCCTAAAGAAGTACGGTGCTATGACTTAAAGCATGTCTGCCAATAGAGACCAGCATATGTAGAGTTAGATTCATACATTCATTGTTTGTTTCATACCATATTGCATTTATGTTTGTTCTGAAATCCTGCCATTTTTGTTATTATGGATTTAACTACCTTACTGAGTTTCTTTGAAACTCATTCCTTTATTGTACAATGTTTGTTAGATTATTCTACAGGTACTGAATATCATGACGGCCCCTATGAAGAAGCGCAAGGAGAAGAGGCATATCTCCAGGAAGGTGATTGCGGTTACAACAATTACACTGAAGATCCCGCGAGTGGTTATGCTCCGTACGATGCTTAGTCCGACCATAGAGTGGAAGCGCCCTTGTGCCGTTTATGAGATTTATACTTATAGGGATGTTGTCTATAAAGTTGAGAACAATTTAGTTACCTATTGTACCTGCTACTGGGATTAGATTCTGTCTTGCTTATTCTCTTTTAGAACTACTTTTCCGCTGGTTGTAGAGTGGGATTTTGCCTCACTTTACTTATCTGATTTATACACTCTGACTATGTCTAGTACTCTGATTTATATGTGATTCATTATTTCCTTATTTGGATCTATGGTTTATCTTCCGCACTTTTATTATTATTGTTCATGATTATGTTATTGTTTATGTGGGAGGTTGATTACTCGATACCTGATCTTCGGGCTGTGGATCACACTCTCGGGTATGCCAGATAGGGTACCGGCTAGGAGGATGTGACAGATTGGTATCAGAGCCCAAGGTTCGAGGAAATCCTAACCACAAAAGACAATAACTGAACATTCCTGAGTCATTGATCTGAAATGACTCCTCTACTCTTAGAAGTGAATAATAGAAAACTTGGATTAGAAACTTAACCTATGAAGCATAACAGAACATTTCCGAATAACATACCATAATTATACTTAAATAAATGTCACTAATGCAAAGAAAAGAAAGGTGCATAATATAGGAAACAAAATTCTAGTATATAGAGGACTTCAGAATACTAATCAAATCAAGTCTTCAAGTTACAAATTAGGAAACAAAAATTACCATAATTAGATCAATCATGGTTCTTGAAGAATTCATAGTAACAATCATGGACAAGAACGATAGGATGATGGATCATTGATTGTGATAAAGAAATCATGAAAAGCATGCATAGATCTTCAAGAAAAATAGATCTAAGACTGAAGAACATGAATCTAAATAAGGAAACAAAACTTACCATAAATGTATTAGTTATGGTTCTTGGAGAAAGCATGGTATGATCAAGAAGAAAGAACTAGAGATTGATAGGTTAAAACTCTTGTAAAGAAAACACAGCGATTAACTACTAATATGATCAATAAAACAGATCTAAGAAGATCAGAATTTGAATCAAAAGATGAACAAAGACAAGATCATGATTTAGATCATGATTCCTTCAAAAGCTTGCAATGATCATGATTAAGATCATTGCCTTAGCCATTAATCCTTAGGAAGATCATGAGGGATGAGTAGAGAGATGTTTGCAACAGAGAATGCAGCATCTTCTCTACTATGTCAGCCCAAAAAGGAAAGAAAAACAGAGATGGAGAAGAAGAAGAGAGTGTAGACATACCTTTGATGCAAGAGGAAGAAGATTACTTGAGTTCTTGCGAGGGATCAACCAAGGATGCAAGGAAATTGATTAGAATGGAGTTCTAACTCGTTCCAGAGGCTTAGGAGGCAGAGGAGACGAAGTAATCCCAAGATTGGACTTAAATAGAGCAAGAAAGACCTAAATCTGGAAAACATATCTCATTGGTCGATTGGATTGGTCTACTGGCCCAGTCGACCAATCAGTCGACCAATGGAGACAACAAGGTACAGATTGCACTGTTTTGGTCATAACTTCTTCGTTTGAAGTCCGATTGATCCGAAATTTGAAAGGAAACTTCACACACACATACTAAGACTATCTAGCATGAATTTGACATCATCCATGGTCCAAAAATCAGTACTTTATAAATTGGGAACATGAGTTTCTAAATTGGAAACAACATGGTTCTCATAGCAAACTCACCATGGATTCAAGGGAAGAATTAGAGAGAACAAGGCTTCTCTCTAATGGAATATCAAGAACATATCAGAGGCAAGAATAACTAAATAGAAAATCAAAAGAATACTAATCCTAGAATGAGAGGAATCAAAAATAGAAACTTACTAGAATGCTTATATCAATGGTCAACATAGAAGGCTAAAATGGCTAGAAAGAAAGGGGAATTAATTCAAAGAGATGAAATACATTAGAACAGTAGTAAGGCTAAGATCAAACATGTTAAACATCAATTAGAAAAGAAGCTACAGTAGAATGATCATGCTGTCCAAAACTCAACCAAAATCAGTGAAGAATTGAGGAGATTCACCATGTGGTTTCAAGGAATGCATAGAGTGATTGGGAGTTCACTCTAAGACATAAGGAGATTAGAGAATAGGTAGTTATAGTAGTGTAACACCTTCTCCACAATCAAAACATCAAGATAGAACAGTAAGAAGAAGAAAAGAGAGAAGAAGGAGATAGAACACTGAAATGAAGGTCTAACTTCAAGGTGTAACACTAAACTAACCTTTCTTCACCCAAAATAGATAGGGTGTCCTGGCTAGGTTTGGGCTGGATTTCACATTCTCCCCCCCCCCTTTAACATAATTTCGTCCTCGAAATTGGGAGAGTTCCTGGATTCCGAAAGACAGGGGTACTTTCCTATTATCTTGGCTTCCTTCTCTCAAAGTCCACGGAAAACAAATAACAATAAGTCTTATGTAAGGAAACAAGGAATATATCTGACATGCTTTGAAATCAAATCGAAAGTATGATCATGGTTTCATGAAGATTTCACAAGGATCATGGCGAAGATTAATATGAAGATCATAAAACCTTAAGAATTAAAGGAGATTGTAGAAGAGATGGTTGCAAGGATCAATTTGTTGCAAGGATGCAGCATCCTCTTCATAATCTCAATCTCAAAGAATAATCATAGCAAGAGTAGATCAATACAACACAAGAGATATTACAAATCTTTGATTGAAGAATAGGAGATGAAAAGCTTGAAGTCTTGAAACAATTAGAAGGAATAATAAATCATGAAGATCACACTTGATTTCTCTTCGAAATCATCATGTGGAGAATTTACAAGGTTATAGAGTGTATGGAGATCCACTCTAGAACAGAAGGGATAGAAGGATTAGTCATGGGAATGATTTAAGATCATCCTCCTATCAAAGGGAATGTAAGGCACAAGAAGAAATCGTGGAGAGAATAGATCAGCTTTGGGATAAAATTCTACCAAACGAAACTAGGCAATTCGTACAGTAGAGAATAAATCAAACAATGCATATGGTATGCATATGGTATGTATGCATTTGGTACAACAACAAGGTTAGGGTTAGGTGGGATCTCACAATCTCCCCCCCTTAAAAAATTTCATCCTCGAAATTGAAAGCATACTTGGGCTTCCACTAAGATGAGGAAACTTCTTCAGGGGTGTGATTCTTCCACCGAAACTTTACCAGGGGATGGAAGGTACAATGAAAAACAGATCTAAGAGGTAAAGAATATTGGACTCTTGGCTGACTTCTTAAATAGCTAAGAGGAATTCAAAACAATACTAACAAGCACTTCTAATCAAGACTAGGCAAACTCACATGGTAAGAATAAATCAAAACAATGCATATGGCCTATATGCAATGCATCAGTAAGGATTAAATCAAGCAACACATATGATATGTATGTAATGCATAAATAAAGAATAAATCAAGGCAATGCATGTGGTATTCATACAATGCGCAAGCAAAGATAAATCAAGGCAGTGCATATGGTATTTATACAATGCATAAGTAAAGAATAGATCAATAGCAGAAGTTAAAGGATAAGAGCAACGTACCGGTTACGAGATCTTGATTTGGTTCTATCTCACTTCCAACTACGCTACACACTTTACCAGCAGGAGGGGCTTGAACTGACTTCGTAGCTAAAGCAGCTAGACGACTTGGTTTATGAGGGCAGCGACGGGCAAAATGTCCTTTTTGACGACAGTAAAAACAAACAAGTTCTCTCTGTCCTACAGGTCACACTGGCTCTAGAGGTCTTCGATTCACTGGTCTCAGGTCTGCAGAAATTTGATTGAGGTTTGCATTCCCAACACTTTGTCCCACAGTCTGGGGCTGATAAGTCAAGGTGGAATACGGTGCAGGCCTAGTGAACTTTCTGCTGGGTCTTTTAACATAGCTAGGATTTCTACTGGGTAGGGACTTCTGGTGACCAAAATTCTTTCTTCCAACATCAGGCACAATAGCGAGATTAGGGTTTGTCTGGGCAGCAGCACGGGTCTCATTGTGCATGGCCAAAATCCCAATGAAGATTCGGTTGAACTGTGCACTCTGCTGTTGCAACATATCCCCCATAAGATTAATGATTTCTTGGTAGTTAACCACTGGAGGAGCACCGGATGGGTTACCGGTCGCTTGACCTGTCAGAGGGTTCTGGGCTTCAACACTGCCAGAAGACACTCCAGCTCTAGGAACAACTCTCTTTCCATTCCAACTTAAGGAAGCACCACAGTTCCTTCTTCCGGTCATTCTGACAACCAATCAAAAGTCAAAAATCTACGAGAATATGTCCAAATTCAAAATCACACTCCCAACATGTCAAACATACTTGATTTCAACTGCACATGCCATTAAAATCCAAACAATGCATCACAATCAATATTTTCCCAAAAGAGTAAAATCTGTCCTGCTTGAAAAACAACCTTAAAGGGACCACTTTCTCTATTTCAATCCCATTTCAAACACTTCCAACTTCAAGTTTGGCTCAGGGAAAAGATTATCTAGGGCTCCTAAGGTTCCAAGATTCTTTCTTCTCTTTTCTTTCAAACTTCATTTACCATTGGTATGTTTTTCTTCAAAACAGAGAAATACTTGAGGCTGAAGGTTAGAATAGTGCCTAGGGATGTTTAGAAACATGTTCCCATCATTTTCCAAACAAAACCAAACTTCAACCAAAAAGATTTCCCACACATTGGTTCAAAAACACTATTCACTTTACCAAATCCCAACTTACAAATGCTCGTCCCATTTTCAAACCAAATTGAATTTTAACACCAAACCAATTCCCACAAGACTGATTTACTATGGGGAAGATGCTCCCACTCTTCGTTCAGTCAAAATCCGATTTTCCAAAAAATCACAATACCTTGTCCATAAGAGGATTCCTTCTTCCAAAGTTGCTGAATTTTCATGTCCATAAAGCAAAATTGATGGGTTTTCTTCAAACAAATCATCCCAGCATGTTTATCCAAGTCTTATGAACACACTAGAATGTTCAAATCAAAATTTTGACAAAATCAAAATTTTTCAAAAAATTACGAAAATGCCCTTCTTGCAGAATTTTTCCAAACTCCAGGGGTTTCGATGGGTCTTCTCCAAACAAACCTTCTTATCATGTTAAACCAACTCTTATACACATGCTAACATGTCCAAATTGCGGTTTCCATCGAAAACAAACTTTTCCAAAAATTTACCAAAATGCCCCTCTTCACCAAATATTGCATTGCTTAACATCCTTTACTTATGCAAATGCAAAATTTAACTTGACTCTTCAAATTCCCTTCAAACCACCACGAAGAAAATGCTTTAGGGTTAGGAGAGGTAGAGATGAGGATCAAAGTACTATTCCTACACCACAAGCAGAGATAATACAAGGATAAGGAGACAACAATCCAAACTTCAGGTGAGGTTCAAGATCAGGATGAAGATGATGAGGAGGAGAATCAGGAAGTTCAGTTAGACGAGGAGGGAACTATTCCAGCTCGACGGTTTTAAGGATGGAGGCACACAAATATACTATAGAAGATCGATTAACACGACTAAGATGAAAGTCTCGGGCTATGAGAGGTCAGCTCGATTCTCAGGAACAATTTCCTAAACAAATAGCACTAAAATTGTCATTGAGTCTACGGTTGGAGGTAGAGCAATCAGTTTCACTACTAGGGACACCATAGGGGCTTCGCGACATAGCTAGGTCAGAGGATGAGGGTGACATTGTCAAGGCTGATGACACAGAGGACGAGGATGCCGACGACAGTGATGATGATGATGATGGGGATGAGCATGGAGACAATGATGATCATGATGGGGTTCCAGTTCAGGATGAGGATGTTATTGATGATCAGGGAGGTGAGAATCAGGGTCAGGGTGAGATTCCGAGACACGAGGAGATTCCTATACCACGCTTCCGTGAGATTGGAGGTCCATCACATACAACTTCTGGGGTTCCAGGTGTGGCTTCTCATTAGTCATCGATTTCTTCCACACTTAAGAGGATAAAGGCTCAACAGGAGAGGATAGAGTCCTATATGTATACCTTGGGAGAGAAATTTGCACGACTGGAGAAGGAGTTCAGATCTAGGAGGGACCAGATAGATCATCGGAGTCGATCACCTAGATAGATAGTACTAGGAGTTTCCTTTTATGCTTTCTTAAATGTATTTCCTTTCAGACTTGTAAGAATATCCTATGTGATTAATGAAATTCAGTTTGTTTCACTTATGTTATTGTAAATTATGCGTCTCTTTTGTTGCATTAGTATTTGTTAATGTTTAGTTATGACTTATAACTCATAACGACTACTCACAACCATTACTCCCAACGACAACTCCCGACTCAGACTTACATGACAACACCCGACGACAACACGACTCGAACTCATATGACAACTTACTCTTGACAATACTCTACAATAAGGACTCACTAGCAAAGACAACTCACCACGACAACTTTCAACAGAAGACTCAACTCACAACTCATACACATACCCAATAACTTAAAACCGACAACTTAACTCTAACCCTGACTACAACCCAAGTACAAGTCATAAACTTTAATTATTGTGTTTTATTCAAGCTTGGTATATATTATGCTTTGTTTGTTCAAGTTTCTAATCCGTTTTCTATTATTCACTTCTAAGAAAGTTTGAGTCACTTTTGGATCTGTGACTCAAGGATGCTTCCATTACTGTGTTCTATGGTTATGATTGTCCGAAAACTTAGGGCTCTGATACCATTCTGTCACATCCTCCCAGCCGGTACCCTAACTGGCATACCCGAGAGTGTGATCCACAGCCCAAAAGATCAAGTTTAGGAACGATCATATCCATTTAGCACAATAACAAATCAAAAGCAAGAACAAATCATTGTATTCTAATAAGTTAATAATAAAATTCAAGAAAAGATCTCAAAAGAATCACTAAGAATATCAGAGTGCGAAAACATGATACCAAATCAAAAGACAACTGTAGAGTATAGCGGAAATATACTCCACAAACATATGCGGAAGGTAGATCGAAATCTAAGTAAAGCTCTAAGCTAATACAAGTAAAGTAAAAGATAAGTCTAGAAGAAACAAGAGAAATCTAATCCACATCTTCAGTCGGCTCTTCTTCATCTTCAGTCTTCATCTTCTTCACCTTGCCTTTCCTTATATGGACCGTCATCATATTTCAAACTTGCAGAGAAGTCTAACAAAAGATATGGTACAAAAGGAGTGAGTTTCGAAAAAAAACCGAAGAAGGCGATTAAATCCATAATAACATAAATGGCAGGATTACAAAGCAAACATAAATGCAATATGGTATGAGACAAACAATGAATGTATGAATCTAACTTTATGTATGCTGGTCTCTATTGGCAGACATGCTTTAAGTCATAGCACCGTACTTCTTTAGGAAAGTCTCATTCACTCATCATCAGTTGGTAATGGGTCCGGCATCCCTCGGGACATTCCATGGTTGGGGGTATAGGTCACCACTCTCTCACATCACCATTGGTCTAAGTACCGGCGCATGTCAGGGTTAAGCCTAGCCAAATGCAAGTCTTCTACTTAGTTACATCAAGTCAGATCCAGATACGTCCATTCCTCGTCCCTGACGATCCTTTCCGGTATCCTTCACACTAGAGTCCTCATAGTCCCTGACTACGGACTCATCAACCCTATTGGTTATCCACATATGGTAAATGGGAAGCTCTCACGTCCCCTCACGGGTTGGTTACCGGTCTTGAGCGCCCGTGAGCCCAAGTCTATCCATATGCAACCCTACCAATAAATGGCCCCCACAATGTGATTCCTGTCCCTCACGGGTTGGTTACCGGTCTTGAGCGCCCACAAATCCCCATTGCTACCACGGGTCGTTCGGTCTCAATACCCCTCCGATTAGGGTCTGACATAACGGGACATCCTAGCCAAACACTACTAGACAGTCCTAAATATGTCATCCAACAGTTTAGGAAGGTGTCCAGAGGGCATCTCCGGAAACATCCCATAATATTCCCGTAGTTGTCCAAGGACAGAAGTGTCAAAAGGACACCTCTCCTTCCCGAACCATACTTAATCAATCACAATCACAAATCAATCATATCATACACATTTACAGTATATAGAAAATATACCATAATAAGATTCATCTCATATACAATTGACAAATAAAGACTTTCATAAACTAAAGAAAGTAAGTAAATAATGCTACTATAATTGAAGTAAATACAACAGTAATATATTCATAAAAGAATCTAACTATGGTAACAAATCCGAAAGATTCTAATATAGAAACTAAAATCACACAATCTATGCTATTATAGAAGTAACCATCCTTACCTTATATAACTTGAAGAGAATCTCCAAGGATCAAGGAGAATCTTCCCAAACTTGGCAAGAAGGTCCTAAACAAGTATATATATCATATTAGGAAAGAAACCTAGAAGGAAAGATATCAAAACATCCAAAACAGACCAAATCTGGAGTTGCTGTACTCATTGGTCGATTGGATTGGTCTAATGTCTTAGTTGACCAATCAGTCGACCAAAGGAGACAGTGGCCTACAAAATCAGAGTTTTAAGAATAAAGAACCGAATTTGGTGGTTCAAAAGGGTACCAAACAAGGGGGAAACTACTATGACAGTATCCTAGTATATAGAGGACTTCAAAATACTAATCAAATCAAGTCTTCAAGTTACAAATTAGGAAACAAAAGTTACCATAATTAGATCAATCGTGGTTCTTGAAGAATTCATAATAACAATCATGGACAAGAACGATAGGATGATGGATCATTGATTGTGATAAAGAAATCATGAAAAGCATGCATAGATCTTCAAGAAAAATAGATCTAAGACTGAAGAACATGAATCTAAATAAGGAAACAAAACTTACCATAAATGTATTAGTTATGGTTCTTGGAGAAAGCATGGTATGATCAAGAAGAAAGAACTAGAGATTGATAGGTTACAACTCTTGTAAAGAAAACACAGCGATTAACTACTAATATGATCAATAAAACAGATCTAAGAAGATCAGAATTTGAATCAAAAGATGAACAAAGACAAGATCATGATTTAGATCATGATTCCTTCAAAAGCTTGCAATGATCATGATTAAGATCATTGCCTTAGCCATTAATCCTTAGGAAGATCATGAGGGATGAGTAGAGAGATGTTTGCAACAGAGAATGCAGCATCTTCTCTACTATGTCAGCCCAAAAAGGAAAGAAAAACAGAGATGGAGAAGAAGAAGAGAGTGTAGACATACCTTTGATGCAAGAGGAAGAATATTACTTGAGTTCTTGCGAGGGATCAACCAAGGATGCAAGGAAATTGATTAGAATGGAGTTCTAACTCGTTCCAGAGGCTTAGGAGGCAGAGGAGACGAAGTAATCCCGAGATTGGACTTAAATAGAGCAAGAAAGACCTAAATCTGGAAAACAGATCTCATTGGTCGATTGGATTGGTCTATCGGCCCGATCGACCAATCGGTTGACCAATGGAGACAGCAAGGTACAGATTGCACTGTTTTGGTCATAACTTCTTTGTTTGAAGTCCGATTGATCCGAAATTTGAAAGGGAACTTCACACACACATACTAAGACTATCTAGCATGAATTTGACATCATCCATGGTCCAAAAATCAGTACTTTATAAATTGGGAACATGAGTTTCTAAATTGGAAACAACATGGTTCTCATAGCAAACTCACCATGGATTCAAGGGAAGAATTAGAGAGAACAAGGCTTCTCTCTAATGGAATATCAAGAACATATCAGAGGCAAGAATAACTAAATAGAAAATCAAAAGAATACTAATCCTAGAATGAGAGGAATCAAAAATAGAAACTTACTAGAATGCTTATATCAATGGTCAACATAGAAGGCTAAAATGGCTAGAAAGAAAGGGGAATTGATTCAAAGAGATGAAATACATTAGAACAGTAGTAAGGCTAAGATCAAACATGTTAAACATCAATTAGAAAAGAAGCTACAGTAGAATGATCATGCTGTCCAAAACTCAACCAAAATCAGTGAAGAATTGAGGAGATTCACCATGTGGTTTCAAGGAATGCATAGAGTGATTGGGAGTTCACTCTAAGACATAAGGAGATTAGAGAATAGGTAGTTATAGTAGTGTAACACCTTCTCCACAATCAAAACATCAAGATAGAACAGTAAGAAGAAGAAAAGAGAGAAGAAGGAGATAGAACACTGAAATGAAGGTCTAACTTCAATGTGTAACATTAAACTAACCTTTCTTCACCCAAAATAGATAGGGTGTCCTGGCTAGGTTTGGGCTGGATTTCACAGGAGGGGTATTGAGACCGAACGACCCGTGGTAGCAATGGGGATTCATGGGCGCTCAAGACTGGTAACCAACCCATGAGAGGACAGGAATCACATTGTGGGGGCCATTTATTGGTAGGGTTGCATATGGATAGACTTGGGCTCACGGGCGCACAAGACCAGTAACCAACCCGTGAGGGGACGTGAGAGCTTCCCGTTTACCATATGTGGATGACCAATAGGGTTGATGAGTCCGTAGTCAGGGACTATGAGGACTCTAGTGTGAAGGATACCGGAAAGGATCGTCAGGGACGAGAAATGGACGTATTTGGATCTGACTTGATGTAACTAAGTAGAAGACTTGCATTTGGCTAGGCTTAACCCTGACATGCGCCGGTACTTAGACCAATGGTGATGTGAGAGAGTGGTGACCTATACCCCCAACCATGGAATGTCCCGAGGGATGCCGGACCCATTACCAACTGATGATGAGTGAATGTGACTTTCCTAAAGAAGTACGGTGCTATGACTTAAAGCATGTCTGCCATTAGAGACCAGCATACATAGAGTTAGATTCATACATTCATTGTTTGTCTCATACCATATTGCATTTATGTTTGTTTTGTAATCTTGCCATTTATGTTATTATGGATTTAACTGCCTTATTGAGTTTCTTTGAAACTCATTCCTTTTGTACAATGTTTGTTAGACTATTCTACAGGTTCTGAGTATCATGACTGCTCGTATGAAGAAGCGCAAGGAGAAGAGGCATATCTCCAGGAAAGTGATTGCGGTTACGACAATTACACTGAAGATTCCGCGAGTGGTTATGCTCCGTACGATGTTTAGTCCGACCATAGAGTGGAAGCGCCCTTGTGCCATTTATGAGATTTATACTTATAGGGATATTGTCTATAAGATTGAGAACAACTTAGTTACCTATTGTACCTGCTATTGGGATTAGATTCTATCATGTTTCTTCTCTTTTAGAACTACATTTCCGCTGGTTGTAGAGTGGGATTTCGCCTCACTTTACTTATCTGATTTAGACACTCTGATTATTTTTAGTACTCTGATTTATATATGATTCATTCTTTCCTTATTTGGATCTATGGTTTATCTTTCGCACATCGATTATTATTGTTCATGATTATGTTATTGTTTATGTGGGAGGTTGATTACTCGATACCTGATCTTCGGGCTGTGGATCACACTCTCGAGTATGCCAGATTGGGTACCGGCTGGGAGGATGTGACAAAAACTGAGGTCGAAATAGTGCACCAAGAAATGAACGATCAATTCTTAAAGTTTGCATCACAGTGGCCCAGCCTTGTGGGGCTTCCAGTGCCATGAGAACATCAATTCTCTGTATTACAATCCCCCTGAAGGTACAAGCATTTGGGGCAATTTGCTCCCCTGGGAGGAGAACAAGTGGCAGCTGAATTGCCAAGAGATTGGGTTTCAATAGGTCACAGCAGCCAGTGGCTTTGGTATTCTGTTTATGCCAGGTGATTTCTTTGCTTCTTTGCTTTCTTAGCTAGAATCTGCTTGAATGCTGCTTCTGCTTCATGTTTGTTAGCTTGTCAATGTGTCTGTTAGTGGATAATTGGACACTCATATTTGTTTGTTCCCTGTTTCAGCAAGCAAGTCAGTTGGCAAACAAGGTTTTTGGTTATATCCGACTAGACAAGACGATTCATTTTTGGGAGAGACTCAAGTCGCATCTGAGACACTAACTTTGAATTCTTGCAGGCTGCTGCCAAGTTTGTACTTGCTCTCTATGTATTGTTTCCTCAAATTTGTTATTGCTTCCAGTTTGAAGCCTAGTATCAAATTAATCCGTGGCTTTCTGTGGGTTCTTCTACTCTGGTGGCAGACATAAAAATAAGATGAAAAACTACGTCATGGAAACAAACAATACGTGGCGTCTAGTAGCCAATGCGCAGGACGCAGGAACTGTGGCTTTAGGGTAACATATCCCACATTCTATGTATTGTTGACCTTTCCCATACCCTAGTTAGGGTGACACTGTTGATTGCATAGATGATAATTTGGTCAGTTTCCGATACATGTATCAAGTCCTTGTTGTTGGGTTTGGGTGTCTTGTATTTTGTGGGTCCATGTAATTATGGTTTTGGTTGTGTTTGTAATTGAAATAGGGTTTGGGTCAATTACTAGTATTGTGGTAAAACTGTAATTACATTGGGATTAGGGTTTTAGGTTTCCCTATACATAGTCTTTGTAGGATAACCTATAGGCATCAATCTCTATAGGAGATTGGAGAATCAATCCTTGTAGGGGATTGGGGTACCCATCAAGATAAGGATGGAGGGCAAGCAAAGGGTAGCACTTTGTGGGTGTGAGAGTGGTGTGAGGTTTCCTGGAAATAGTGAAACTCTTTTTCTCTCTGGTGGACATAGGCATGGTTTTGCCAAACCACGTTAAATTGTCCTTGTGTGCTTTGCTTGTGTTCTTCCTTGTTCATGGTTGTGCATCCATTATCCCTAACAAGTGGTATCAGAGCGAGGTTCGGTTGATCGTCGGAGGTGTGCGAAGATCCAGAAAGAAGAGGATAGGTGCTAGGAGAACGGAGAAGGCTTCGACGGATTGATCAAAGCTACGATTTTAGATCTAGAATCGTGAAGTTTTTTTTATCTTTTTATTTCTTATGATTTGAGCGGATTGGCTCGGGAAAAAAAAAAGGGAAGGAACACGGTGTTTGTTCTGTTGCTCAGTTGAGCGGGTTTTTTAAGTTTTTTTTTTTTACTTTTTTTCTTTAAAGTGGTGTGAATGTAACAGTCACTACATTTGTTTGAAAAAGAAAAAAAAAGTTAGAGAATCTGAGTTGGGTGTGGAAAGTGGAACCGTAGAGAAGAAAAAAAAAAATAGAAAAAGGTGAAGTGGAAGAGATTCGGTGGTGAAAAAAGAAAAAAAAAAAAAAAAAAAAAAAAAAAAGGGATTTTTTTTTGTTTTTTGTGTTATCGGATCGTACCATACAAGTTGTTTCCACTGGATTTTGTGTGAAGGTTTTTTGTACGGAGTTAAGTGTTCCTAGAGGGTTTAAAAAATATGAATTTCCAATTTTGCCCCTAAATAGAAAATGGGGGTGGGGGTTGGTTCACCCAAACGGCCCAAACTTCTAGTCCATGGTTGGACCCCCAAACAAACTCCGATTTTGATGGTTTTTGGCTCGTTGGAAAGGTCTTTCGACGATCTTCATTTTGGTACCTTATTTGCATCTATCGGATTCTCCATCACTGATATACAGATATTCCAAAATTACCCTTTTTACACTATCGAGACTAATCTTCTCTCTTCACTTAAACTCTAGGAGAGTTTTTGAGTCATTATAAGGGTCATCTACCAACATCTTTTCAATTTCCAATCCTTCGGGCTTGATTTGAATGGTCCACAATTATCGCCGAAACAAGGCCCAGATTCTCGGTCTTAAAACCATGGGTTAAAGGGGTAGAAATCCAGGGAATTCACACCCATGAATCCCCATTGCTACCACGGGTCGTTCCATCTCAATACCCTTCCGATTCGGGTCTAATATAACGGGGTATTCCTAACCAAACATCCCATACTATCCCTCCGGTCCAGGACGAAGGCAAGGGACACCCTCATCCCAAACCATACCTCGCCATCATCAATTAGTCTACGCCAACCATTGTCTCATCACATAGAAACATATATAATGACATGATCAATCTCATACATAAGGGACAATAAAAGACATTCATAATCAAAAGAATTCATATATGTAATGTTACTGTAGTTGTAGTACCTACATCAGTAGAATCACAACAAGATATTACATTTATGGTAGTGAATCCAAATGAATCCAAATATAGAAACTAAGATTCACGCAATCTACATAATTATGGAAGTAACTGTCCTTACCTTGTATAGCCTTGAGAATATCCGGAAATCAAGGAGAATGATTCTAAACTTAGCAAGAAGATCCTAAACAATCATAGATACCATATTAGGAAAGAGATCTAAAAGATAGAAGGTCAAACCAATTAGAACAGACCAAGAACAGAGCTTCTTTCTTCATTGGTCGATTGATTGGTCTAACGACTTAGTCGACCAACCAATCGACCAACAGAGTCAGTAAGGTACATAAGTGATGTTTCTAATCCAAAGCTTGATTTACATGATCCGAAACATCACCAAACTTGGAGGAGACCTCAATGACAGTATCCTAACATTAAAGAGTAAGTCTAAACACCAACATTGATCAAAACACAAAGATACAAATTTGGAAACAAAACCTTCCATAAAAGTAACAATTAGGGTTTTCGATGAAATCGTAGTATGATCATGAAATGAAAACCAGAGATGAAGGAATACTCATTCTAGTAAAGAATAAGCCGAGATCATTCACTAATCAACCAAGAAAAACATATCTAAAAATGATAAGGATCAAATCAAGAAATTAGGGTAGGATTAGACATTGTTTCATGGTGATTCCGCAATGATTATGGCGAAGATCATCATGAAACCATAAAACAAAGATTACAAGAAGATTGTTGAAGGGATGGTTGCAAGAATGCAACATCCACTTCATAATCCCAAACACAAAGTAAAGGAAAATCAGAGATGAGGAAGAAGATGGGAGAGATAACCAACCTTAGAAGCAAGAAGACAAAGGATTGCTTGAGTTCTTGCAAGATTATCACCAAGGATGCAAAGAGAGGCTTGGAAATGAGTCTTCACACGTCTCAGAGGGCTTAGGAGGCAGAGGAGGCGAAATAAACTGGAGCATGCACTTAAATAGAGCAACCAAGACCTAATCATCGAAAATAGATCTGGTTGGGTCGATTGGCTCAATTGACCAAGCAGGACAACAAGGCCAAGACAGGGAATTAAAGGTCCAGATCAAATCCAAACTTAAAAAGCTTCTACACACACATCAAGTGACTTACCTAGTATGTAGAAATGCCTTCGAACCAAGTCAAATAATACTCCAAGTAAATCAATTAAACTCATCTTTATCAAGGTGCAGTTTCCTTTTTTAGTTATGAACAAGTTTCCATATATGGAACACCATTATCAACTTCCATGGATTCTAGGTCAAACACCAAGTCTTCCACTGAGATGGCCTATAGTTGACTTCTTCCTTTACTTCGGGTCATTGGACCTACAAACAATAGGGTTTCCAGGTCAAGGTCAGGGTTAGGATAGGGCTGGATTTCACACTGACCTTGACCCGGAATCCTTGATGTTTGTAGGTCCAAAGACCTTGAGTGGAGGAAGAAGATAGTTGTGGGCCCTCTCAGTAGAAGACATGGTGTTTGATTCGGAACCCATGGACATTTTCGATGGTGCTCCTTACTTGGATGCACTGTCAGTGTTTGGTGAGAAGCTGCACCTAGAAGAGGGGGAGATTAGTTGAAGTACTTAATGCACTTCCGAACTTGATTCAAAGGTAATACTCTGACCTAGACTTGTTGATTGAGTTGTAGGAGAAAGCACAAGTGAATTTGAGTTGATCTGGCCTTCCAATTCTCTGATCCAAGTTGTTGTTCTTGCTTGGTCGACTAAGCAAGTCGATCAGCCAGTCGACCAGCTGGTTATTAAAGACGAAAATTGTAATTTTATTGATTATTTTATGCCTACATTAGGGCACCTCGTAGTTAGAACCCTATTCTATTCATTTAGCCTCCTGAGAACGTGGAGAGTGCCTCCTAAGACCTCTCCTTGGAAGTTGTGAAGCATTCTTGCATTAATCGTTGTCTCTCTACTCAAATCTCTTCTATAAGTTATGTATTCTCTCATTCTCTCTCTAATCTACTCTCACTTTTTTTCTTTCTTGTTGTTGAGACAATGAAGAAGGTGCTGCAACCTTGCAACCACCTCTTCATGTGTTTCCCCCTTTCATTTGCATGAACCCCTTTCAATCCATCTATGCTATGCTCCCATTTTGATTCTTAACCTTACATTTTCATGATTCTCTTCATAGCAACTTGATTGCATAGCCTAAACTGATTTTCATAGTATGCTAAGTCTGATTTCTTATAAGTATATGATTCTAATCTATTGCTTATCATTCCCTTAATTGATTCCCTAATGTTCCTTGCAATTGCAATCAATTTCATTATAAAACTTGATGTTTAGCATATAGAAGTTAGGGTTTCAAATTGGGGATTCTTAATTAGACCATTGATTGATGTTAATTATTTGCTAGATAGTCCTCATTTACTGTTCCTAACATTCTGCTGCGTCCAAAATCTGCTCAGCCCTTAGATCTCCCCATGATGACCTGCAAAATGAAAGCGTCAGATGTGGCCCGACCGCGGGGGTCGGGAGTCCACCTCCGAAGGCTAAGTCAGTTGATGAACTTAATCACAAATGGCTTTGCTAGAAGCACAGAGCTAAGGAATAAAGAACAAGGAAAGGTGATCTAGATCGTAAGCCTCTGATAGTTTACGTCTATCAGTATGTATCTGAATCTAAGTCTCAGTCTCCGTCTTCGTCTCCGTCTCCCACCTCGTATGGCAGTGAGGTTTATATAGAGTGTACCTTCGAATCTCCTTCGTTGGATGCACTTGAGCCTTCTTCGGGTAGTCGTTGGATCTTAACAGTTAGATCCGTTGAGCGATAGACTTCTACTAGTTTGGACTAGTAGAGGACTCCTGAGATAACCTTTAGGTTATGCGATGATTATCCCTTCGATAATGATTAGCCGCAGCCGTCAATTTGGGTCTGCCATCATTAGGGTAATTAACCTAATTCATAAGTTGAATTAGGGCGTGCTTGTAGCTGAATAAGTTTTCTTCCTCAGCAAGCCATCTTCTGGATCCAGTTCGCTTGGGAGCGAGTCAATTCCCTTTGTCTCGACCGGGGTCGAGGGTTGAACCAGGTATGAACCCGATCCGATCATATTTTCTCCATATCACGAGCCCCCCAGACCAAGCGTTCGGTCGATCCCGAGGGCTTGGTTTTTAACTGGGTTCTTCGTCAGGCAATAGTCTCTGCGTGTTCCATTAAATGTCATATCACATTTAATGCGGTGGTCACTTTTCCTCGAGCGTTGTGAGGGTAACGCCACATGTCTCCTTGCAGTCGATCTGTCGTGGCTCACGTAATCCAAGCGACGGTTTCCGAACGCTTGTTTCGGATTCGTGAGTTCAAACTTTCAAAACGTCTTCTAATCTCGATCATTGGTTTTGAATCAATATCGATCGTTTAGATTCCCGAACACTCGTGCGGGTACTTTTAAAAGCGGTTCGTTGTCTTCGTAGGTTTCATTCTTCCTGTCCGGAATTTGAACCTTTGTCGTCTGCTTCATGCCTTCCTGCTCTCAAGCTTTTGCTTCACTGAATCAGTAAGTTTACTGATCTTTTTCTTTTTGTACCTTACTGAAACAAGTAATGGCGGATAATAGGGTTTCTCTGGTATCCATTGTTAGTAATAGTAGTGGTAATGAAGCTTTTGTTTCTCCTCCTTCCGAACAATCGGATAGTGATAACAAAACCCTAACTGTCCTCTGGCGCGAGTTTGCTGAAGTTTCTCAAAAAGGTTTAGAGAGAAAAACCGAAACTCCTTCTGTCCTCCCTGAGTCTGGATCTTCCAAGACTTCTAGGGTAACTGCCGAGTCTTTTAGGCAGCCTCAAACTTCCAGGTCCGATGGCGGACCTGGCCCTGTTCCCTCCATTTACAAGGAGGAAACCCTTCTTTCAGCCATCCAAGATTTTGATTTTCCTTCCTCTTATCAGGTTAGGGCTCCCCATCCTGATGAGAGGGTTGATTCAACCCTTTCGGGTGAATTTTCTCTGTACATAGATGCACTGGAAAGCAGGGTTCGCTTTCCCTTTTTTAATCCTTTGTTCTCCGCAGTTCTGAATCATTGGGACATTTGTCCCGGGATGCTCCTTCCCAATAGCTGGCGTCTCATCGTCGGCTTCTTGGGTTTGTGTTTTGAACTTGGCATTACGCCATCTCTTTCTCTCTTTGTGCATTTTCATGTTCTTTCTATCTCCCATCCTCCCGGGTGGGTTTTTCTGTCCAAACGCAATAAGGCTGAACTTGACTGGAGGGGCAGCATCCTTGTCAAAGGAACTTGCCCTTCTAACCACAAAAAATGGCGCAAACGATACTTTTTCTGTCGAGCGCCTCCCTCAGATCTTAACTTCCCGACCATCTGGAGGCGGTGTACTTCTTCTTCCGAGAATAACCGAGGCCTTCCCTTATCCAAAGAAGACAAGGCGGCCGTCAGGAAGATCAAATCCATTCCATGGTATTAAGAGATACATGGACTTGAGGTGGAGTATAACTCCATTCTTCAGTACTGGGGCTTGGCTCATTGTGAGCTTCTAACCATCATCTTTTAATTTTACTAAAGTGATACGTCTTCAATTCTGACTTTTGCTCTTCTTTGCAGTGCCTCCAAGAATGAACCCCGAGAACCTGCGAGTGAAGGCTGCTAGGGCCGTTGCGACAGCCGAGCAACGATCGCCTAGAGCCTTGACCGTTGATCAAGAGGCTTCTATTCCCTCTCCCGACCCCTCTTATAGGGGTATCAGGAATATCAGGCCCGTGGCTGATGCTTCGGGTAAAGGGAAGAAGCCGATGGTGGAGAGGACTAATGTCTCCTCCTCCGCCTGAACCAAAAGGAGGCATGATACAGTTGATGCTTCCTCCCATAAAAAAATCCAAAAATTCTGCGGATTGTGAGGAGGTCTTCACCCCTCAGTGGACCCTGAAGTTGACCGACAGGGTGACTCAAGACCCTGAGAAAGCTGCAGAGTGGAGCTCCCTCAGTCTTGTTACTTCTGATCGCCAAGAATTTGAAACCCTGGATGACGTTGCCCCTGTTAGTCAATCCACAAGGTACCGGTCTTCTTGCTTACTTATTTTTTCATAATTTCTTATGACTTCTACTGATAATTTCCGCCTTCCCAGGAACGCTGTGTTGAGCTTCTATCAACACATGGAAGCATTGAGCCGGGTTGGCCGCAATAGCTCCTTGCTGCAGACCTGTGAAGATAATTTGGCCAAAGCCAATTCTGAGATAGACCAGCTGACTGCACCTGCCGAGGAGCTGCAAAGAAAGCATGAGGAAGAAGTGATCTCCCTCAAAGAGGCCCTTGATTCTTCAAAGGCTCGTGCCGCTGCCGCCGAGCGAGGCCAGGAAGCAAAAAGAAGCTGCCACGTTGTTCGGTGACAGGCTTGAAATTAAATGTATGGAGAACGAAGAATATCTGAAGTGGGCGGTCCCTAGCAAGCCCGAGCACATCAAGCCAGAGCTTCGGAAGGAGTGTGTTCGGAAGTACCTGAACAGCGTACCTTTCTCGAAACTGCTAGGTGCCTACAACATCCAAGCTTATCGCTTGGGGCAGAATGACGTTTGGGAGCGAATTCTTGCATCAATCCCTTCCTTCAATACTGCTCCCTTTCGTGAGGTGTGCCATAAAGAGGTCTTCGGGAAATTAGGTATGGATCTCTCAGACTAGGCTCGGGAAGAAAATGATCCTTTTCCAGCTGACCCACAATCTGAGGCATATCTGGTTGACGAGCCGGCACTTCCAGAGGAAAAGTCACAAGCCGAGTCACAAGCTGTTGTTAAAGAGGATTCTGACAACATTAATCTCGAAGAAGGCTCTTCTAAGGATCCTGAGAAAAGTCCTCCTGACCAAGGCTCCTCGGGCAACAATGAAGAAGAGGCTTAGGGAGTTATCTCTCTTTTTTCTTTTTTTGTAAAGATTGACCTCCTTGCTAATGAATAGACACTTCTTTTTCATGTTGGCCTTACTATTTCCTCGTCTCCTGCCGAAATCTTGTCTTGAATAAAATAGAAATGATAAAACTTATCACTTAACTTCATATTCCTCGACGAATAATAATCTTGTAGAGATATTATGAAGATACGTTTTGGAAAGATGCATTAATCTTCCCCATTCCTTCATTTATTGCAAAGTCCACACGTTTCCCTTCTGGTATCAGCGAAGTCCAAACGTTTCCTTGCTTTGATATACCATTCACTGTTTCCAATGAATCGGTAATACATCCATTATCACAATGGCGGTGCGACAATTGGAGGTATCCCTGCATCGGGTGCTTGCCTCCACATGTTTCCATGTGGCCTCCCTACGACCGTTGATCTTGCTTGTTACTGATTTCGAAGCGTCATTTCGATCTGGGCCATTGGTTGTCCTTAGCTCTCAACCGTCGTCTTAATACCTGAGGCTATTTAAAGCCTTCGTCGGTACTCTCCATCTATCCTGCTATCTGCAAGTTAGATTTGCTAAAGCGACATTCCGTCCTCCCCGCTTGCTTCTGTATTCCTCGTACTCCAACAATAACTCTATCAACTTCTGAACAAGTGAGTTTTTTGATTACTCATCTCTTTCCCCCTTTCCCCCTGAGTAAACTGCACAGTAGTAGTACTTGGGGTTTAGTTAATCGAGTTTTTCATAGCTGATAGATAACTAGGGTTTTCCCTCTTTTCTTTCGTCATTGGATATCTGTACTGATACGGCTTTTCTGTTTATATAGTGGCTCCCAGGATCAACCCGAACTTTATCAAAGCGAAATCTTGTAAGAAAATCGTTCCGTCGGGGGTGGTTGGGGCCAATGAGGTGGTTTCAGCTAGTGAATCCTCCAAGCGTAAGGTGACTGCTGTTGGTGAATCTTCAAGTCAGATTCCCACAGTTTCTATTGATGCAGTCCCTACGCCTCTTCTGCCCAAAGTGATCGCTCGTCTTTCCCAGGAAGATCTTGATCACTCCGTTGTTGATGGCGTTGCTGACGCCCCTGCTGCAGAGACCGTTGGTGCACCCCCGAAGGAGATTCTTCAGGCATCTGAGGCAACTATGTTGGCGTCTGATGAAGGTGTGGTCCCAGCAGGTGCTGCTCCTATTTCCAATTCTAGTGCTTGTTTGGCATCCTCCTCCTCTCCTTTGGAGTTGGAGGATTTTGCCACCAGGAAGCGCCGTCGGGTGACAAGTGATGCAGCTCATCCTTCGCCCGATTTAGTGTCAAACGAGTTTGACAGAGCGTTGGAATGGTGCACTGCTGCTCGAATGACTTCTGAGAGCGCAGTTCTTTCCAAACTTCCAGATGAAGTCTTTATGAAGTCATTGGTGATGTAAGTCTTTCTTCATTATCTTTTGATTCTGAATATTACTCTTCTGCTCCTTTTTAACTCGGAAGTTGTTTGCAGGAGTCTTACTGGTAACTTCCACAACCAAGTGGAAGCAGCCTCTAGGCTCAATAGGTTGAGCAATGAAGTTTCCAGGCTTCGGGAAATCTCTGAAGCTAAAGATGCTGAGATTGCTCGCCTTAGGAAACTAGCTTGGGAGGTTGCAGGAGAAAAGAATTCGGTGATCGATCGTCTTCGGTCAGACTTGGATGATGCCAGGGAGAAGATTTGGCACCTGGAGCGAGGAGTTGGAAAGTCAGGAGCCAAAGGATCTGAAACGTTACCCCAAAGGCAAGTTGTCGTTCCTTTGCCCGAATCCCTTCCAACTGATGTTTGCAAAGCCTGCGCCTTCAAGTATTTACACAGTAAGCCCTTTGTTGATATGTTGAATGCTTATAACTTGCAGGCGTACCGGGATGGTGAGAACGAAGTATGGGAATCAATATTAAGGAAGGATCCTCATTTTGATACGACTCCCTACAGTGTTGTTTGCCATCCTGAAGTATTTACCAAACTGGGCCTTCCTCCTCCTGACTGGACCAAAAATAAGATTGATCCTCCGCCTTCTGATCCAGATATTATGCATTATCTGGAAGATTCTCCTGTTTATTCTCCCTTGGAAGGATTCAATTATGACGAGCTCGCCTTGAATGCAAGTTTGGTCGAAGACCATACTTCTCCTGGACAAGCTGGACAAAGAGTATGAAATTGCGGAGGATTTTATACATACTGAAATGTTTTTTATAATCCTCATTTCTCCTCTTCTTTTCCTTGAATCCATACCAATGATTGACTCATGTGTTTGTTCTAGCAAAGTTGTGCCGATCTTGTATGACTTCTTAATGATCATCGATGATGACTTTCTTTTTGGACCGAAGATTGTATCCAGCTCTTGTAATCTTCTGTTTGATGTTGAGACTGGCCTCTTCTGGTCTTTTGAAGAAATAAGAAATTAACTTCATCTTGAACTTTGCTAGCCACTTGAATCGCTGTTGTATTAGGTCTTAGTTGTTTTAGAACAATGCCTTTACTTAAAGATTTCCGGAGAAATACAATAAGTCTGAGAAGGAACTCACTCGGGTTTTAAACCGATGCCTTTACTTAAGGATTTCCGGAGAAATACAATAAGTTTGAGAAGGAACTCACTCGGGTTTTAAACCGATGCCTTTACTTAAGGATTTCCGGAGAAATACAATAAGTCTGAGAAGGAACTCACTCGGGTTTTAAACCAATGCCTTTACTTAAGGATTTCCGAAGAAATACAATAAGTCTGAGAAGGAACTCACTCGGGTTTTAAACCGATGCCTTTACTTAAGGATTTCCGGAGAAATACAATAAGTCTGAGAAGGAACTCACTCGGGTTTTAAACCGATGCCTTTACTTAAGGATAATTCGAAAATTCAATAAGCCTTGAAGGAACTTATTCGGGTTTCAAACCGACGCCTTGCAGAAGGAACTCACTCGGATTTTCATCCGATGCCTCGACTTAAGAGATTCCGAAAAAATTCCATAAGTGTTGAAGGACCCACACGGATTTTCATCCGATGCCTTATAGTTGAATCTTGTTCTTGAATGTGGTGTATGATGCCCCCCAATCAAAAGATAATTTGTTGAAAGCCAAAAATTGCATTGATTGAGTTGAAAATGTTTACATCACAAACAAAATTGAAATCATCATCCAGGATAAAACTTTTTGAGATGCCTGGCATTCCACGAACGATCCAACTCTTTTTGAGTGTTGATGTTCTTCAGCCTGTAAGCTCCTGAACCAACTGGTTTTACAACCATCTAAGGTCCTTCCCAAGAAGGGTCCAATTTTCTTTGGTGACGTGGGTCGGAAGCTAAGGTGTTTCTCAACACCAAATCTTCGGCTAAGTACCGACGATTCTTCACTCGAGTATTATAATGAGACGCTATCCTTCTTTGATAATGTTGAGTTCGTGCTATTGCCTTTGCCCGAACTTCATCCAACAGATCAAGACTATCAAGCAGTCCTTGCTCGTTTGCTTTTTCCTCGAACTCTTGATCCCGTAATGTCCCCACCATTATCTCCACCGGTGCCAATGCTTCGGATCCATATGCTAACCTGAATGGAGTTTCTCCTGTGGGTGTTCGAACCGTAGTTCTATAGGCCCACAATACGTTATGAAGTTCTTCGACCCAAGAAGCCTTATCAGCTTCGAGTCTTCTCTTTATTCCTTCCATTAGCGTTCGGTTAGTAACCTCTACTTGTCCATTGCTTTGGGGGTATGTCACTGAGGACATACGATGCTCGATCATATATGTTCCGCAAAATTGCTCAAATTGCGGACAGTCGAACTGAGTACCATGGTTAGTGATGATAATCTTTGGAATCCCAAAGCGATATATGATTGACTCAAGCACGAATTTCTCCACTTTTTTCTCAGTAATTGCTGCCAGTGCACTGGCTTCAACCCATTTCGTGAAGTAATCAATTGCTACTATTAGATATTCCCGTCCGCCTGATGCCTTGGTTAATTTGCCCATGATATCAATTCCCCACATCGCAAAGGGAATGGGATCTAGAATTGAAGTCATGGTTTCCGCCGGGTGCTTCGATACTGTAGCATGAATTTGACAGTTGCCACATCGACGAACATACTCCATAGCAGCCTCTTGGATCTTAGGCCAATATAACCCAAGTCTTAGAATTTTGTGGGCCAGGGCTCGTCCACCCATGTGAGCCCCACAAATTCCTTCATGAACCCAAGCCAAAGCTGACTTTGCTCCTTCGGGCCCTATACATCTCATAAGGGGTCCAAAATAAGATCTTTTGTATAGTCTCCCATTCTGAATGACAAATCTCGCCGATCGTATCTTGATCAACCTTGCATCTTTCGGATCCTCAGGTAATTTGTCATCTCTTAGATACTCAATTATCGGATCCATCCAGCAATGCTCTGCTTCAATATAAGAAATTTCTTTCTCATGATAACTTGGAAATGTTATCTCTTCAATGTAGACCGAAGGGTCTAGATTCTTTTCTTTGGAATTGGCTAGTCGGGATAGCTTATCTGCCACTGAATTTTCATTCCTCGAAATCTGAGATATCTTCAAATTCCGAAATTGGTTTTGAAATGCCTGCACTATCTCTTGATATTTCTGCAAGCGTGGTTCTTTAATACCGTACTCCCCCTGGACTTGGTTGACTATAAGTTGAGAGTCACTATAAATAGTAACATCTGCGATAGATAATGCTTTTGACAACCGAAGTCCAGCTATCAAAGCCTCATATTCTGCTTCGTTATTACTTGCTTCAAATGCAAATCTCAAAGCATATCGAATAACAAAGCCTGCTGGACTTTTCAATAGAATTCCAGCTCCCTGCTCCATCTTTATTACTCGAACCATCCACATATACCTCCCAAGTGGTTGGTATAATGGGATTCTCAATGGTGGACTCCACTGGTGCAGTAGTTTCTACTACAAAATCGGCTAGCGCCTGAGCCTTGATTGCCATTCTGGGCTTAAAGCTCACTTGGAACTCGCTGAGTTCAATGGACTAGGACACCATCCTTCCAGATAAATCAGGTTTATTAAGAACTTTACTAAGAGGAAAAATTGTAAATACCTCAATTGGATGAGCCTGAAAGTATGGCCTTAGCTTCCTGGCAGCCATCATGAGAGCCAGAGCCTACTTCTCAATCTGCGAATATCGTGTCTCCGCATCTAGCAATACGTGGCTCACATAGTAAATCGGCCACTGTTTTTTATCTTTCTCACGAACAAGTACTGCACTGACCGCTGAAAGGGAGGTCGCTAGATATAGCTGTAATATTTCCCCCTTCTCTGGTCGGGACAAGATCGGCGGTTGTCCGAGTGCTTCTTTTAACTCCTCGAAAGCTTTCTGGCATTCTTCGGTCCACTTTGCCTCCTTGTTGCCCCTCAAATCTTTGAATGCCTTGAAGAATGGCAAACACTTTTCTCCAGACTTGGAGATGAATCGATTCAAAGCGGCAACTCTCCCTGTTAAACACTGCACATCACGAACAGTTTTGGGAGCCTCCATATCAATTAGAGCCTGTATTTTGGCAGGATTAGCCTCAATACCTCTCTGTGACACCATGAAGCCCAAAAGTTTGCCCGAGGAAACTCCAAAGGCGCACTTTTCTGGATTCAGCTTCATTTGATATTTTCGCAGTACTGAGAATACCTCAATCAAATCTGCAATATGATTTGCTTTTGTAAAGCTCTTCACTAGCATGTCATCAACATAAGCTTCAACATTCTTTCCTATCATATCTTTAAAAATCTTGTTGACGGCCCTCTGATATGTAGCTCATGCGTTCTTCAGGTCAAATGGCATGACTTTATAGTAGTAGCTTTCACGATCAGTCATGAAAGCCGTAAACTTCTCATCTTCCTTATTCATAAGGATCTGATTATACCCTGAGTAGGCATCCATGAAACTTAGAGTTTCATATCCTGCAGTCGCATCTATCAAGAGGTCAATCTGAGGCAACGGATAGCAATCTTTAGGGCAAGCTTTGTTGAGATCTGTGTAATCTGTACACATTCTCCACTTCCCATTCGCCTTTTTTACCATTACCACGTTAGCTAACCAGGTTGGGCATTCAATTGTTTCTATGAAACCAGAATTCTTCAGTTTTTCAACCTCGCCCCGAACAGCTTCATACTTTTCAATGGAGAAATTTCTCCTTTTCTGTATCACTGGTTTCACCTTCAGATCTATCCAGAGTTTATGCACTACGACAGCCCGATCGATTCCTGGCATGTCTTCAGCAGACCATGCAAATATGTCTTTATTCTATTGAAGAAATAACTTCAACTCATCTTTGAATTTCTCCAGCTGTTGTGACCCGATATAAGTAATCTTCTTGTTATCTTCGGTACACAGTTGGATTTGCTCCAGCTTCTCCACTAGTTTGGGCCTTTGCATCTCTACTTCTTCCCGATTGTCTCGAACTTCTATAGGTAGGGCAGTCACCTTCCTCGGCCCTCCTTGTCTTTTAAATAGGCAATGTAACATTGCCGAGAGATCCTCTGGTCAGAGGAAACTTGACCAATTCCCATATCAGTCGGGAATGTTATCTTCAGGTGTTTTTTCGAAACAATAGCACCTATCTTGGATAAAGATGGTCGCTCGAGGATAACATTGTAAGCTGGCAACTCCCGAACCACCAAAAAATTGATTCGGACGGTTGTTTCCTTAGGAAAACTTCCAATAGATAAGTCCAACTGGACAGATCCTTCCGCCACCGCAGACGACCCTGCAAAACCATATAGATGCATGGATGAAGGCTCCATCAACTCCTCATCCACCTTCAGTTTTTGATACACTTCATAAGAAATCAGGTCAGCTGCAGACCCTGTATCAACCAAAACTCTATGCACTTCCCGACGTGCAATCTCTACCTTGATGACTATGGCGTCATCATGAGGTAAACAAACGCCTCTTTCATCCTCCTCACCAAAGGTGATAGAATCTTCACCATTCAGCTTCTTTCGCTTCTGCGTCTCTCCGGTTCCGACAAATTTGGATTTTGTCTTCAAACTGCGGAGTGATTCGGGCTCTGGTCCTCCGAAAATGGTAAGGATAGGTGACCGAGTAGCTTTAGTCACCTCCTTGCCCTTCTTAGACTTCGGAGCCTCCCTTGATCGTTCTGAACTAACCGAACGATCCCTTTTAGGAGCAGCCGCGCGTGGCTCATGTGGCTCCTCCCTCCTTCCGCTAACAAAATTGGACAAGTGTCCCTAAGATATTAATCTCTCAATATATGCTTTCAGATGACGACAGTCATTTGTATAATGACCATAGTCCTTGTGGAATTGGCAATATTTTTCTCAATCCTATTGCTCCCCAGGTTTTAAAAGAATTTTAGGTGGCCACTTCAAAATATTTTTCCTTTTGATGATATTTAGAATATCAGCCCGAGGAACATTCAATGGAGTATATTCACTTTTACTGGGAGACCTCTGGCGCCAAGCCTGAGATTTTCCAACCCGATCACGGACATTCTTCTTTGGCTTCTGCTTCTGCTCAGGAGCCTTCTAGTCCATATTGGAGACTTTGTTATCTCCTTGGCGCGCATCTAGGATCTCCATGACTTCGGCATGCTTCTGGCATCTCTGTACCAACTCAGCATAAGTTGCAGGCATATCCTGTAGTAATAACTCCAGGAGTTTCCGGTTAGTGAGTCTAGTGAATAGAGCAGTTTTGGCAACTTGCTCATCCAAATTTTCTATCTCCATCGTTACTTTGTTGAATCTTTTCAGAAACTCTCTGATCGATTCGCTTTTTCCTTGTCTGACAGTAAACAAGGTTTCTTCCGTTTTCTTGATCTGTATCCTACTCTGGAATCGCCCTATGAATTTGTGCGCCAATTCATCAAAGTTTACGATCCTTCCAGAGGGGAGGTTCTAAAACCACTTTTGTGCTGCTCCGGTTAAAGATGAACCAAAAACCCTGCATAAAATTTCGTCAGAATTACCTGAAACTGCCATGGTCTGCTGATAATAGCCAATGTGGGCCGTTGGATCTCCGGAGCCATCAAATGTAGAAAAGGTAGGCAAACGAAAGTTATGGGGAAACTGATATCCCGCAATTGGCTCGGCAAAGGGGGTCTTCCGAATGACTGAGTAAATATCCTCAGTCATCCTTCCTTTAGCCAACTGCCTTAACTTCTGATTGATGTTGGCCAATTGCTGACCATCTGGGTCGGGTGATCTTCAGCGATATGATCACGACCTCGATTAACACGATCATCATGTGCTATTCGATCATCACGAGCAGCCCATCCTTCCCGAACATTCCGCTCGTCGCGAACTGCTCGATCATCGGGACCGGTTCTTCTGACAGTTGGTGAGTGAGTTCTCACCCCTGTGTCCAACCTTGTATTTGAATCGAGTTGTACTTTCCTGCGTGATTGTCGAACCGATCGTCCCACCTAGGTTGATCGTCAATTCTCCTAGGTCCTCGGTCACCTTCACGAAAGTTCTGACCGATATTCCGGTCTTCAGCCAATGTTTGATCACGCGGTTGATCACGTGGTAACACGCGCCTCCCTGGATCGCGATGGTCAGGTTCTTGTGGTAACACCACTCGTCTGGTGAGCATGCGGAGTGCTTGGCTCACCTCCAAGAGTTGAATCTTTACTTAATTCAATTGATCTTGGAATGTATCAGGAGGATTACGTCCTCCCTGACCACCATCTACTTCGATAGGATTTTGGCTTCCCTGGGGAACATCTGGATTATTCACTCCAAGGATCTGAACACCGGAATCGCGTTGTGCAGCGGCTGCTACCAATCTAGTCACCATGGCTTTACAAGTCGTTTCCCACAGACGGCGCCAAATGATGCGTCCAAAATCTGCTCAGCCCTTAGATCTCCCCGTGATGACTTGCAAAACGAAAGCGTCAGATGTGGCCCGACCGCGGGGGTCGGGAGTCCACCTCCGAAGGCTAAGTCAGTTGATGAACTTAATCACAAACGGCTCGCTAGAAGCACGAGCTAAGGAATAAAGAGCGGGAAAGGTGATCTATATCGTAAGCCCTCGATAGTTTACGTCTATCGATGTATGATCTGAATCTGAGTCTGAGTCTCAGTCTCCGTCTCGTCTCCCACCTCGTATGGCAGTGAGGTTTATATAGAGTGTACCTTCGAATCTCCTTCGTTGGATGCACTTGAGCCTTCTTTGGGTAGTCGTTGGATCTTAACAGTTAGATCCGTTGAGCGATAGACTTCTACTAGTTTGGACTAGTAGAGGACTCCTGAGATAACCTTTAGGTTATGCAATGATTATCCCTTCGATAATGATTAGCCGCAACCGTCAATTTGGGTCTGCCATCATTAGGGTAATTAACCTAATTCATAAGTTGAATTAGGGCGTGCTTATAGCTGAATAAGTTTTCTTCCTCAGCAAGCCATCTTCTGGATCCGGTTCGCTCGGGAGCGAGTCGATTCCCTCTGTCTCGACCGAGGGTCGAGGGTCGAACCAGGTATGAACCCGGTCCGATCATATTTTCTCCATATCACATTCCATCCAAATTTCGGAGTGATCCGAGCTCCGGAAGATAGGTTTCGGACCAAAAATCCATATTCAGCCCCGACACTATTCACTTGGTCGACTGAGTCAGTCAACCAAGCCCTCTCGTTTGATCTCCGATTTGCTTGATTCTTCTTCTGATGTTGCACATGTGATTGTCTAGGGTGCAAGTACTAAACTTGGGACTTTCTAATGGATCTTTGGATTAGCTTCAATTCGATTTAAGGTAAGGACAGTTATTATCATAATTACATGGATTGTGTGAATCTTGCCTCTATGTTGGAAACTTGGTAGATTCACCTTACTTGTTGTATTCTTAACATCATATGACTGTTGTATGTACTTCAAGATAGTAGTACCATGTTATATATCATTTTGGTTATCATGATTATTTATTCTTGTTAAATACATATGTGATTGATCATGTTACATTATATCTCTTTTCATATGATGAAATATCATTTATGTATGATATGATGGAATTGAGAATGTGATTGGATAAGTATGATTTGAGATTGGGGAATGTCCTTTTGACATTTCTGTCCTTGGACATCGGAGGGAATAGTATGGGATGTTTCCGATGATGCCCATTGACGCTTTCCCGGATTATTGGATGTCATATATAGGACTTGTCTAGTGGTGTTGGCTAGGATGTCCTTGTTATATCAGACCCGAATCGGAAGGGTATTGAGACCGAACGACCCGTGGTAGTAATGTGGATTTGTGGGCGCTCAAGACCGATAACCAACCCGTGAGAGGACATAGATCACATGGTGGATACTTGTTAGAGACCATTTATCGGTGGGGTTGCAAATAGCTAGACTTGGGCTCACGGGCACTCAAGACCGGTAACCAACTCGTGAGAGGACGTGAGAGCTTCCCGTCTATTATTTGTGGATGACCAATAGGGTTGATGAGTCCGTAGTTAGGCACTATGCTAACTCTAGTGTGAAGGATACCGGAAAGGATCGCCAGGGGTGAGGAATGGAAGTATCTAGATCTAACTTGATACGACTGAGTAGATGACTTGCATTGGGCTAGGCTTTATCATGACATGCGCCAATACTTATACCAAATGGTGATGTGAGAGAGTGATGACTTAAACCCCAGCCATGGATTGTCCCGAGGGATGTAGGACCCATTGCCTACCGAAGCCGAGTGACCGGACCTACCCAAGAAAGTATGATGCTATGACTTAAAGCATGTCTACCACAAAGACTAGCATACATATTCATATTTGCATCATCTATTTCATATCATCTTGCATCATGTTATGTTTTGTATCATGTATCTGTGTTATTATGGAATAACTTGCCTTGCTGAGTTCTTTTGAACTCACTCCTTTTGTGCAAATGTTTTGTTAGACTATCCTACAAGTATCGAAGAACTTGATGGCCCCCACTATGAGGAGACCACTGATGAAGCATACGACCCTCCGGGTGCTGGCTACTACAAATATTACTCTGAAGATCCCGCAGGTGATTATGCTGCGTTCTAGGATTAGCTCTACCCTGGAGTGGGAGCAGCCGTGTCTAGTGTCTTTTGTTTACACTTATGAGGATATTTTGTGTAAAACTGAAGAAACCTTAGTTTAGATGTTTAACTCTTTATTCTATCTCTTGAGACTTGGTTTGTAAACCCTTATGATATTCGAACTACTTTCCGCTGCAATTTAGGGAGTGATTTCCGCTCACTCTCTATACTCTGATTGTAATTATGCATGGATATATTTTACTTCCGCACTCTGATTATATTATCTCTTTTAATCTTGTATTAATCTCATTGTTATTATGACATTACATTGATTATATTGTTCATGATTGTGTTATCGTGTATGTGGGAGGCATGGTTCCTCGATACTTGATCTTCGGGGCTGTGGATCACATACCCGAGTATGCCTGGTAGGGTACCGGCTGGGTGGATGTGACAGTAATGCCTTCTCCACAATCAAAACATCAAACTAGAATAGTAAGAAGAAGAGATCAGAGAAGAAGGAAGCATAATACTAACCTTGATGAAGATGATCAAATTAGAATCAAGTAGGAATGGTTGGGATCTTCCTTGGCTTGAGGAGGAGGCTCTAGGGTTCTTCCCACGTTCAATAGCAATTGAGAGGCCAAAAAATAGGGTTTAACACGAGGTTGCATTATATGGATGTCACATCCTCCCAGCCGGCACCCTAACTGGCATACCCGAGAGTGTGATCCACAGCCCCGAAGATCAAGTATTGAGGAAATCATCCTCCCACATATACGATAACATAATCATAAACAGGAAATAATCAAAGTTTAAAATATTATAAACAAAAGATTAAAGTCAAGAAATGAATAATCAATATAATCAGAGTGCAAAAACGATACCAGATGTAATCACATTAAAAGAAGTAGAGTGAGGCGGAAACTCACTCCACAAAATACAACGGAACACAGAATGTAAGTCTAAAAGAAATAACAACTAAATCAAAGGAACTAAGAGAAATATCTAAACATCAGGGTTTTCTATTCTATAGATAACGTCTTCAAAATAGTGGACTTCATCAATCCATTTGAGACGTTCCACCTCCACGTTGTCTTTAATTGTAGTACGCAGCTTGATCAACCGAGGGATCATCAGAGTAATCTTGATTGTTGCCAACACCTTGCGTGTAGTACGCTTCATCGGCTTGCGCTTCATCGTACTATTCGCCATAGTAATCAATACCTGTAGAATAGTCTAACAAAAACAATGTACAAAAGGAATGAGTTTCGAAGAAACTCAGTAAGGCAAGTTAATCCATAACAACATAAATAACATGGAAGCAAACCATAACAAGATGCAATGCAATATGAAACAAATAATGTATGTATGCATCTAAACTCTATGTATGCTGGTCTCTATGGCAGACATGCTTTAAGTCATAGCACCGTACTTCTTTGGGTAGGTCAATCACACAACGCCTTTTGGTAGTAGGTCCGGCATCCCTCAGGACAAACCATGGCAGGGGGTTAAGTTAACACACTCTCTCACAACCATTTGGCATAAGTACCGGTGCATGTTAGGGAAAAGCCTAGCCCAATGCAAGTCATCTACTCAGTTACATCAACTCAGGTCCAGATACTTCCATTCCTCGCCCCTGGCAATCCTTTCCGATATCCTTTCCACTAGAGTCCTAATAGTCCCGGACTATGGACTCATCAACCATATTGGTCATCCACATATGGTAAACGGGAAGCTCTCATGTCCTCTCACGGGTTGGTTACCGGTCTTAAGCGCCCATGAGCCCAAGTCTAGCCATATGCAACCCTCCAATACATGGCCCCCACAGGGTCCCGATATAACAGGGGTACAACCTAACCAAACACTGCTAGACAGCCCTAGGTATGACAACCAATGATTCGGGAAAGTGTCGATGGGCAACCCCGGAAACATCCCATACTATTTCCGATAATGTCCAAAGAAAAAAGTGTCAAAAGGACACCTCTCAATCCCAAACCAAACTTAATCAAACACAGTCTCAGATCAGTCATGACATATACAATCATCAACTCATTATATAAGAGAATGTAAGGTCATGATCAAATCATTAAACAATAAAGTAATAAGCAATCTCACATAAGTCTAAGTAATAAAAGAAACATGATAAAGAGCTACTGTTCTCACAGTAGTACATCAGAATATAAAGTGTACAAACAGTAAACAACTCATAGTTTCGTAAAGTAGAAACCAGAGAGTATGCAATCTATGTAGTTAAGGAGATAATTGTCCTTACCTTCTAATTCGTAAAGGAACTTAGAGAATCAAGTAAGACCTTGACTAAACCTGAGAAAAGAGTCTTAAACAAGTGTATACTATGAGTTAGGAAAGATACATAGAAGTAAAGATCACAATTCAATCAAAACAGACCAAGAATGGGGTTGTTGTACCCATTGGTCGACTGATTGGTCTACTGCCCCAGTCGACCAATGAGTCGACCAACAGAGATAGTAGCCTTCAAAAATCAGAATTTTTAGAATATGAATCCGAATTTGGTGGTTCAAAAGGGTACAAAATAAGGGGGGAACTTTAATGGAAACATCTAAGTCTATAGAGGACAACAAACCATTAATCAAATCAAGTTTCCAGGTGATAACTCAGGAACCAGAAAGTTAACCTAATTAGGTTAAACATAGATTATGAAGGAAAAATATAATATGATCAAGGGTAAGGAATTAAAGATTAATAGGTTACAATTCTAGTAAAGAAAATAAAGTGAGAGTCTAACATGATCAAAATAGGTGTTCTTGATTTTACCCAAGAAATTAGGGTTTTACCCTTTTTGGCTCCCATGAAAAGGTTGAGAGTTCCGGATGAAGGGAGGTAAATTGTTATTCAAAAATAACAAGAAGAATCATTCAATGATAAAGTTTAGGTTCATATAAATTTTACCCAAGAGGTTTCCCTCCCATGGGGAATTACCAAAGGTTCTCCGGGATGACCACACAAGGTTAGGGTTTCGAGGGTTAGGGTTTCCAGGATTTAACTAGCAAGGGTTGAGATCATGATGATGATCATGGATCTCAAGGAACATGATGAGATCATGGAATAGATGGTTGCAAGAATGCAGCATCATCTTCCTGATCTTAATCAAGAACAGATTTAAGAAAAGAAAATCATAGATAGAGAGGAAAGAGATCATACACATACCTTTGATGTAGGAGGATGAAGATTGCTTGAGTTCTTGCGAGATATCAACCAAAGATGCAAAGGAATCGATTAGAATAGGGTTCTAACTCGTTCCAAAGGCTTAGGAGGCAGATGAGGCGGAGTATTCCCGAGATTAGACTTAAATAGAGTAGCCACGATTTAAATTTCAAAAACAGAATCAATTGGTCGATTGATTGGTTGACTGGTCCAGTCGACCAATGAGTCGACCAAACTGAACAGCAACTTCAAAACAGGGAATTGAAGGCCCAAATCAAGTCCAAAGATCAAGGGGTTTTGCACACACCTAAAGTGATTTGAACCAATACAGAGAGCACTCCAAGTCCATCAACTAATCCAATCTTCATCAGGGTGCAGTTTTCATAGAAGGGACACTGACATCCACACTCAAGGATTCCTCTCCAGCCATCAAGTCTTCAACTAAAATGGCCCAAAGCTGACTTCTTGCCTTACTTCGGGTTGCTGGACCTACAAACAATAGGGTTTTCGGGTCAGGGTTAGGGCTAGGTTTCACATTCCCCTCCCCTTAAAGAAATTTCGTCCTCAAAATTGAAAGCGCACTCGTGCTTCCAAAGAGGTGAGGAAACTTCTCCTTCATATCTTCTTCCTTCTCCCAACAAGCTTCTTCAGGGGGTATGATTCTTCCAATGAATCTTTACCAAAGGGATGGTGCAATTTCGCAATTGCTTGTCCTCCTTATCCAAAATCCCGGCTGGCCCTTCATCATAGGTGAGACTCAGCACTAAGCTCCTTCAGGTGCTTGCTGTAGAATGTGTTCCTGATTCTCCTCCGTATATTTCCGGAGCATCGAAACATGAAAACACATTGTGCACGAAAGAATAGACCGAGGTAATGCCAATCGACAGCAACAGTCCAACTTTCTCCAAAATCTCAAAAGGCCAGAAAGGGGGCAAGTTCTCCAACATGAACCACAGCCCCTTCCCGGAACCCAAGAAAACTCCCCAACGAAACAAGACGGCCCGCCCGGGGGGGGGGCCCCGGCCGAGCCCGGAAGAAGGTCGGACAAAACCAACGGAACTATTCACGGCGAGTACCAACCAAGCCCCCTGATCTCGATTTGCTTGATCTCCTCTGATGATGTGATTGTCTAGGTGCAAGACTAACTGGGATTTCTAATGGATCGGATTAGCTCACGATTAAGGAAGGGCGAGATAATAAAGGATGGGAATAGTTGGAAACGGAGATTCAACGGATTCTAACATCAAGAGATGTACTTCAAGATAGAGTACCATGATATATATTTGGATCAGATAATGAAAAAGGAGATCAGTACATATACTCTCAAGATGAAAAATTTATGTATGATATGATGGAATTGAGAAGGGGGGGGGAGGAGAGAGAGGGGAAGCCGACACGCCGACACGGAGGGAAAGAGGGAGCAGAGCCCAGAGCGAAGGAGAAAAGGACGCAGGGGGGCAGGAGCCGAACAGACCCGAAGGAAGGGGAGAGAGAGCGAGAAGGGAGGGGGCAGAGAAACCACCCGGAGAGGACAAGACACAGGGGATACGTTAGAGACCATTATCGGTGGGGTGCAAAAGCAGACGCCAGGGCCCAACCAGGTAACCAACCGGAGAGGACGTAGACCCAAAACCAACAGGGGAAGTCCGAGACACACAACCAGGAAGGAACCGGAAAGGACAAGGGAGGAAGAGACAGACAACCACACGAGCAGAGACCACACCACAACAGCCAAACAACCAAAGGGAGGAGAGGAGACAAACCCCACCAGACGCCCAGGGATGTAGGACCCACCAGAAACCGGACCCACCAAAGAAAGAGAGCAACAAACAGCCACCATAAAGACAGCAACAACAACACACCCAACACGCACAGAGGACAGACCGGAAGGAACAACCCGCCGCAAGTCTGAACTCACTCCGTGCAAAGTTGTAGACTATCCTACAAGATCAAGAACGAGCCCCACAGAGAGACCACGAGAACACACCCTCCGGGTGCCTCCAAAAATTACTCAAGATCCACAGGATATCCATTCTAGGATAGCCACAACCACACAAAGGAACGAAAACTGAAGAAACAGCAGAGAACCACACCAGACGGGTAAACAGATATTCAACTACCCCCGCAAGGAGTGATCCTCACCTCTATACTACAAAAAACATAAATAAATCAAAACCAACGATAATCCATGTTATATGACAACAAAAGCAGATTATAAAAGAGCATCAACAATTAACAACAAAAGGCACGGCCGGGGGAGGATGCCCCCACAACAAAACACAAACCAGAATAGAAGAAGAGATCAAAACAAACAAAGAAGAGATCAAAAAGAACAAGCAGAAGGGACTCCCGCTAGAGGAGGTCATCCAACGCCAAACAAAGAGGCCAAAAAAAAACAAAAATCACAGAACACCCAACACATAGCAGACCACCAAACAAGATGAGGAAACATCCTCCACACAACGAAACACAACATAAAAGAAATAACAAAGAAAAAAAAACAAAGAAAAGCAAGAAAGAAAACAAATAACGAGGCAAAAGAACCGAGCAACAAACAAAAGAAGAGAGAGGCGGAAACCACTCCACAAAATACAAATGAACAATCAAAAAAATAACAACAAACAAAGAACTAAGAGAAATATCTAAACATCGGGTTTTCTATTCTATAGATAACGTCTCAAAAAGTGGACTTCATCAATCCATTAGACGTTCCACCTCCACGTTGTCTTAACGTAGACGCAGCAGTCACAGAGGATCATCGAGACTCTGATTTGCCAACACCTCGTGTAGTACGCCACATCGGCCTGCGCTTCATCAGTACTAATACGCCATAGTAATCAATACACAGAATAGTCTAACAAAAACAATGTACAAAAGGAATGAGTTTAAGAAACTCTGAAGAAGTTAATCCATAACAACATAAATAACATGGAAGCAAACCATAACAAGATGCAATGCAATATGAAACAAATAAGTATGTAGCATCTAAACTCTATGTATCCGGTCTCTAGGCACATGCTTTAAGTCATAGCACCGTACTTCTTTGGGTAGGTCAATCACACAACGCCTTTGGTAGTAGGTCCGGCATCCCTCGGGACAAACCATGGCAGGGGTTAAGTTAACACACTCTCTTACAACCATTTGGCATAAGTACCGGCGCATGTCGGGGAAAACCTAGCCCAATGCAAGTCATCTACTCGGTTACATCAACTCAGTCCGAGATACTTCCATTCCTCGCCCCGGCAATCCTTTCCGATATCCTTTCCACTAGAGTCCTAATAGTCCCGGACTATGGACTCATCAACCATATTGGTCATCCACAATGGTAAACGGGAAACTCTCATGTCCTCTCACGGGTTGGTTACGGTTTTAGGGCCCCCGAGGCGCCAGTGTCTGTTAATATCCCACCCCCAAATCCCCCTCCCAAAGATTTTGTTCCCCTCTTTCTGTGTTGGTGTTGGCGGTTTTGGAGCTTGAATGCCCATTCCTGTCTTTGGTCGTTGGGTTTTTATAACCATCCTACGTTGTGTTATTAAGGTGAGAGGGGTACAACCTAACCAAACACTGCTAGACAGCCCTAGGTATGACAACCAATGATTCGGGAAAGTGTCGATGGGCAACCCCGGAAACATCCCATACTATTTCCGATAATGTCCAAAGACAAAAGTGTCAAAAGGACACCTCTCAATCCCAAACCAAACTTAATCAAACACAATCTCAGATCAGTCATGACATATACAATCATCAACTCATTATATAAAAGAGAATGTAAGGTCATGATCAAATCATTAAACAATAAAGTAATAAGCAATCTCACATAAGTCTAAGTAATAAAAGAAACATGATAAAGAGCTACTGTTCTCACAGTAGTACATCAAAATATAAAGTGTACAAACAGTAAACAACTCATAGTTTCGTAAAGTAGAAACCAGAGAGTATGCAATCTATGTAGTTAAGGAGATAACTGTCCTTACCTTCTAATTCGTAAAGGAACTTAGAGAATCAAGTAAGACCTTGACTAAACCTGAGAAAAGAGTCTTAAACAAGTGTATACTATGAGTTAGGAAAGATACATAGAAGTAAAGATCACAATTCAATCAAAACAGACCAAGAATGGGGTTGTTGTACCCATTGGTCGACCGATTGGTCGCCCGACCATGACCAATGAGTCGACCAACAGAGATAGTAGCCTTCAAAAATCAGAATTTTTAGAATATGAATCCGAATTTGGTGGTTCAAAAGGGTACAAAATAAGGGGGGAACTTTAATGGAAACATCTAAGTCTATAGAGGACAACAAACCATTAATCAAATCAAGTTTCCGGTGATAACTCAGGGAACTGCAAAGTTAACCTAATTAGGTTAAACATAGATTATGAAGGAAAAATATAATATGATCAAGGGTAAGGAATTAAAGATTAATAGGTTACAATTCTAGTAAAGAAAATAAAGTGAGAGTCTAACATGATCAAAATAGGTGTTCTTGATTTTACCCAAGAAATTAGGGTTTTACCCTTTTTGGCTCCCATGAAAAGGTTGAGAGTTCCGGATGAAGGGAGGTAAATTGTTATTCAAAAATAACAAGAAGAATCATTCAATGATAAAGTTTAGGTTCATATAAATTTTACCCAAGAGGTTTCCCTCCCATGGGGAATTACCAAAGGTTCTCCAGATGACCACACAAGGTTAGGGTTTCGAGGGTTAGGGTTTCCAGGATTTAACTAGCAAGGGTTGAGATCATGATGATGATCATGGATCTCAAGGAACATGATGAGATCATGGAATAGATGGTTGCAAGAATGCAGCATCATCTTCCTGATCTTAATCAAGAACAGATTTAAGAAAAGAAAATCATAGATAGAGAGGAAAGAGATCATACACATACCTTTGATGCAGGAGGATGAAGATTGCTTGAGTTCTTGCGAGATATCAGCCAAAGATGCAAAGGAATCGATTAGAATACGGTTCTAACTCGTTCCAGAGGCTTAGGAGGCAGATGAGGCGGAGTATTCCCGAGATTAGACTTAAATAGAGTAGCCACGATTTAAATTTCAAAAACAGAATCAATTGGTCGATTGATTGGTTGACTGGTCCAGTCGACCAATGAGTCGACCAATCAGAACAGCAACTTCAAAACAGGGAATTGAAGGCCCAAATCAAGTCCAAAGATCAAGGGGTTTTGCACACACCTAAAGTGACATACCTAATAGGTAGAAATGCCTTTGAACCAATACAGAGAGCACTCCAAGTCCATCAACTAATCCAATCTTCATCAGGGTGCAGTTTCCATAGAAGGGACACTGACATCCACACTCAAGGATTCCTCTCCAGCCATCAAGTCTTCAACTAAAATGGCCCAAAGCTGACTTCTTGCCTTACTTCGGGTCGCTGGACCTACAAACAATAGGGTTTTCGGGTCAGGGTTAGGGCTAGGTTTCACATTCCCCTCCCCTTAAAGAAATTTCGTCCTCAAAATTGAAAGCGTACCTGTGCTTCCAAAGAGGTGAGGAAACTTCTCCTTCATATCTTCTTCCTTCTCCCAACAAGCTTCTTCAGGGGTATGATTCTTCCAATGAATCTTTACCAAAGGGATGGTGCAATTTCGCAATTGCTTGTCCTTCTTATCCAAAATTTCGGCTGGGCCTTCATCATAGGTGAGATCAGCACTAAGTCCTTCAGGTGCTTGCTGTAGAATGTGTTCCGGATTCTCTGTATATTTCCGGAGCATCGAAACATGAAACACATTGTGCACAGCAGCAATAGACGGAGGTAATGCCAATCGATACGCAACAGGTCCAACTTTCTCCAAAATCTCAAAAGGTCCAATGAAACGGGGGCTAAGTTTTCCTTTAACATTGAATCTCATCATGCCCTTCACTGGTGAAACCTTCAAGAAAACTTTCTCTCCAACTTGAAATTCAAGATCGGTCCTTCTCTTATCAGCATAAGATTTCTGCCTAGACTGAGCAGACTTAATCCTTTCTCTTATCATATCGATCATTGCGCTCATACCTTCAATCATCTCAGGACCTAAGATTTTTCTTTCACCAATCTCAGTCCAGTACAATGGTGTCCTGCAAGTACTACCATACAAAGCCTTAAATGGAGCAATGCCTATCGTTGCTTTATAACTGTTGTTATAGGCAAACTCAACCAAGGCTAAGTGCTCATCCCAATTTCCACCCATATCCACTACACAAGATCTGAGCATATCTTCCAAAGTCTGAATTGTCCGCTCAGATTGTCCATCGACTTGCGGATGATGAGCTGTACTTAAATTCAATTGGGTTCCCAAAGCCTTCTGCAAACTGTTCCAAAACCTTGAGGTGAACCTAGGATCACGATCAGAAACAATACTCATTGGCACACCATGCAGACGCACCACATTATCCACATAAAGTCTTGCTAGCTTATCCAGAGTATGAGTGATCTTCATAGGAATGAAATGGGCTGATTTGGTCAACCTATCAACAATCACCCACACAGTGTCATTGCCTTTACTCGTCCGAGGTAAGCTAGTCACGAAGTCCATAGAGATATCTTCCCACTTCCAACTAGGAACAGGAAGGGGCTGAAGTAATCCAGATGGAGGTTGATGAACAGCCTTCACACGTTGGCAAGTCTCACACTGTCACATCCCCCCAGCCGGTACCCTAACTGGCATACCCGGGGGAGTGATCCACAGCCCAAAAGATCAAGTTTAGGAACGATCATATCCATTTCGCACAATAACATAATCAAAATCAAGAACAATTCATAATGTTCAAGTAATTTATAATAAAAGTGAAGAAAGGATCTTAGAAGGATCACTATAGAATATCAGAGTGCGGAATAACAAGATACCAAATCAAAAGACAACTGTAGAGTATAGCGGAAATATACCCTACAAACACATACGGAAGGTAGATCGAAATCCAAGTAAAGCTCTAAGCTAATACAAGTAAAGTAAAAGATAAGTCTAAAAGAATGTAGAGAAAACTATTCCACATCTTTAGTCAGCTCTTCTTCTCCTTCAGTCTTCATCTTCTCCACCTTGCACTTCCTTATATGGACCGTCAAAGAAATCCGAACCTGTAGAGAAGTCTAACAATAGATTGTACAAAAAAAGGAATGAGTTTCAAAGAAACTCAGTAAGGCAAGTTAATCCATAACAACATAAATAACATGTGGCAAAACATAACAAGATGCAATGCAATATGAAACAGATAATGTATGAATGCATCTAAACTCTATGTATGCTGGTCTCTATGGCAGACATGCTTTAAGTCATAGCACCGTACTTCTTTGGGTAGGTCAATCACACAACACCTTTTGGTAGTGGGTCCGGCATCCCTCAGGACAAACCATGGCAGGGGGTTAAGTCAACACACTCTCTCACAACCATTTGGCATAAGTACCGGCGCATGTCAGGGAAAAGCCTAGCCCAATGCAAGTCATCTACTCAGTTACATCAACTCAGGTCCAGATACTTTCATTCCTCACCCCTGGCGATCCTTTCCGGTATCCTTTCCACTAGAGTCCTAATAGTCCCAGACTACGGACTCATCAACCCTATTGGTTATCCACATATGGTAAACGGGAAGCTCTCATGTCCTCTCACGGGTTGTTTACCGGTCTTAAGCGCCCATGAGCCCAAGTCTAGCTATATGCAACCCTCCAATACATGGCCCCCACAATGTGATTCCCGTCCTCTCATGGGTTGGTTACCGGTCTTGAGCGCCCGTGAATCCCCATTGCTGCCACGGATCGTTCGGTCTCAATGCCCTTCCGAATCGGGTCTGATATAACGGGGACATCCTAGCCAAACACTGCTAGACAGCCCTAGTATGACATCCATTGATTCGGGAAAGCGTCGATGGGCATCTTCGAAGAACATCCCATACTATTCCCTCCGATGTCCAAGGACAGAAGCGTCAAAAGGACACTTCCCAATCCCAAACCAAACTTAAACAAACACATTCAGATCAGTCATGACATACACAGTCAACACTTCATCATATAAAAGAGAATAGAAGATCATGCTCTAATCATTAAACAATATAGTAATAAGCAATTCATATAAGCTTGGATAAAGGAAAAGAAAACATATGAGAAGTGCTACTGTACTTACAATAGTACATCAGAAGTATAAAATACAATAACAGTAGGCAAACTCATAGTTTTATAAAGTAGAAACCAGAGAGCATGCGATCTATGTAGTTAAGGAAATAACTGTCCTTACCTTCTAACTTGTAAAGGAACTTAGGGAATCAAGTAAGACCTTGACTAAACCTGAGAAGAAAGTCTTAAGCAAGTGTATACAACATGTTAGGAAAGATACATAGAAGGAAATATATCAAATCAATCAAAACAGACCAAGAATGAGGTTGCTGTCCTCATTGGTCGATTGATTGGTCTACTGCCCCAGTCGACCAATGAGTCGACCAATAGAGACAGTGGCCTTCAAGAATCAGAATTTTTAGAATATGAACCCAAATTTGGTGGTTCAAAAGGGTACAAAATAAAGGGGAAAACTACAATGGCAGTATCCTAGTATGTAGAGGACATCAAACCACCCACCAAATCGAGTTTCCATGATACAACCTTGGAACCGAAAAGTTAACCCAATTAGGTTAAATCAAGGATCATGAAGAAAACACAGTATGATCAAGGATAAGGAATTTAGATGATGATAGGTTACAATTTAGTAAAGAAAACACATTGATTGGCTATTAACAGGGTCAATAACATATACCCAAGAAATTAGGGTAAACATAGATCATGAAGGGAATATAGTATGGATCAAGGATAATGAACTAGAGGATGATAGGTTATGATTCTAGTAAAGAAAACACATTGATTGGCTGTTAACAAGGTCAATAACATATACCCAAGAAATTAGGGTAAACATAGATCATGAAGGGAATATAGTATGGATCAAGGATAATGAACTAGAGGATGATAGGTTATGATTCTAGTAAAGAAAACACATTGATTGGCTGTTAACAGGGTCAATAACATATACCCAAGAAATTAGGGTAAACATAGATCATGAAGGGAATATAGTATGGATCAAGGATAGTGAACTAGAGGATGATAGGTTATGATTCTAGTAAAGAAAACACATTGATTGGCTGTTAACAAGATCAAACTAAGGGTTCTTGGTTTGATCCAAGAAGGTAGGGTTCCCCCTTTTGGGGGGGGGGAAAAAGGGGGGAGAACAAAAAAGGAAGGGAAACAAATTGATTGGCCAATTACAACAAGAAGAATTATAGAATATCAAATCTAGTTATCATAAATATTACCCTTGGGGTTTCCCCCCATGGGGGGGGGTTTGGGGGGGGTTTGGGGGGGGAGGGTTCATACCTGGTCCGACCCTCGACCCCGGTCGAGACGGAGAGATCCGACTCGCTCCCGAGCGAACCGGATCCGGAAGATGGCTTGCTGAAGAAGGAAGCTTATTCGGCTGCAAGCGTGCCCTAATCCTACTTATGGATTAGGGTAATCACCCTAATGATGATAGACTCGAATTGACGGCTGCATCGAAGGGATAATCATCGCATAACCTAAAGGTTATCTCAGGAGTCCTCTACTAGCCCAAACTAGTAGAAGTCTATTGCTCAACGGATCTAACTGATAAGATCCAACGACTACCCGAAGAAGGCTCAAGTGCATCCAACGAAGGAGATTCAAAGGTACACTCTATATAAACCTCACTACCATACAAGGTGAGGGGATCGAAAAGAATACTATCTGAGACTCAGGTTCAGATACATACTAATAGACCTAAACTATCAGCGATCTGCTATCTAGATCACCTTTCCCAGTTCTTCATTCCTTAGCTCTGCGCTTCTAGCAGAGCCGTTTGTGATTAAGTTCATCAACTGACTTAGCCTTCGGAGGTGGACTCCCGACCCCAGCGGTCGGGCCACATCTGAGGCTTTTGTTTTGCAGGACATCACGTGGAGATCTAAGGGCTGAGCAGATTTTGGACGCATCAATTGGCGCCGTCTGTGGGAAACAACTTGAAAAGCCATGGTGACTAGATCAGCAGCCGCTGCACAACGCAATTCCGGTGTTCAGATCCCTGGAGTGAATAATCCAGATATTCCCCAGGAAAGCCAAAATCCTATCGAGGTAGATGGTGGCCAGGGAGGACGTAATCCTCCTCCTGATACAATCCAAGATCAATTGGATCAGGTAAAGATTCAACTCTTGGAGGTGAGCCAAGCACTCCGCATGCTCACCGAGACGAGTGGTTTTACCACAAGAGCCCGATCGGCGCGATTCAGGGGAGACGTGCATTGCCACGTGACCAGAGATTGGCTGAAGACCGGAATATCAATCAGAATTTCCGTGAAGGAGACCGAGGACTTAGGAGGATCGATGATCAACCAAGGCGAGACGATTGGTTCGACAGACCGCAAGAGAGTACAACTGATTCAGACACAAGGTTGGATACAGGGGTAAGAACTCACTCACCCACTATCAGAAGAACCGTTCATGATGATCGAGCGATTCGCGACGAGAGGAATGCTCGGGAAGGACGGGCTGTTCGTGATGATCGAGTAGCACGGGATGATCGTGTTAATCGAGGTCGTGATCATATTGCTGAAGATCACCCGACCCGCATTGGTCAAGAATTGGCCAACATCAATGAGAAATTAGGGCGGTTGGCTAAGGGAAGAATAACCGAGGATATTTACTCGGTCATTCGGAAAACTCCCTTTGCCGAGCCAATTGCGAGATATCGGTTTCCCCATAACTTCCGTTTGCCTACCTTCTCAACATTCGATGGCTCCGGAGATCCAACAGCTCACACCGGCTATTTCCAATAGACCATGGCGATTTCAGGTAATTCGATGAAATTTTATGCGGGTTTTTGGTTCATCTCTAACCGGAGTAGCACAAAAGTGGTTTTCGAACCTCCCCTCTCGGAAGGATCGTAAACTTTGACGAATTGGCGCGCCAATTCATAGGGCGATTCCGGAGTGGAATACGAGTCAAGAAAACGGAAGAAACCTTGTTTCTTGTCAAACAAGGAAAGAACGAATCAATCGGAGAGTTTTGAAAAGATTCAACAAAGTGACGATGGAGATAGAAAATTTGGATGAACAAGTATCCGAACTGCTCTATTCATGGGACTCACTAATCGGAAACTCCTGGAGTTATTACTACGGGATATGCCTGCGACTTATGCTTGAGTTGGTACAAAGATGCCAGAAGCAGGCTGAAGTCATGGAGATTCTAGATGCGTGCCAAGGGGATAACAAAGTCTCCAATAAGGAACAAAAGGCTCCTGAGCAGAAGGAGAAGCCAAAGAAAAATGTTCGCGATCGGGTTGGAAAATCTCAGCCTTGGCGCCAAAGGTCCCCCGGTAAAAGTGAGTACACTCCATTGAATGCTCCTCGGGCTGATATTTTGAATATCCTCAAAAGAAAAAATATTTTAAAGTGGCCGCCTAAAATTCTTTTGAAACCGGGAGAGCAGTAGGATCGGGAAAAGTATTGCCGATTCCACAAGGACTATGGTCATTATACTAATGACTGTCGTCATCTGAAGACAGATATTGAGAGATTGATATCTCAGGGACATCTGTCCAGTTTCGTTAGCAGAAGAAGGGAGGAGCCACATGAGCCATGTGCGGCTGCTCCGAAAAGGGATCGTTCGGTTAGTTCGGAACGATCAAGGGAGGCCCCGAAGTCTAAGAAAGGCAAGGAGGTGATTGAAGCTACTCGGTCACCGATCCTTACCATCTTCGGGGGACCAGAGCCCGAATCACTCCGGAGTCTGAAAACAAAATCCAAATTTGTTGGAACCGGAGAGACGCAGAAGCGGAAGAAGCTGAATGGTGAAGATTCTATCACCTTTAGCGAGGAAGACGAAAGAGATGTTTGTTTACCTCATGATGATGCTATAGTCATCAAGGTAGAGATTGCACGATGGGAAGTGCATAGAGTTTTGATTGATACAGGGTCTGCAGCTGACCTAATTTCCTACGAAGTGTATCAAAAATTGAAGGTGTATCAGGACTTGATGAAACCTTCATCCACACATCTATATGGCTTTACAGGGTCATCTGTAGTGGCGGAAGGATCGGTCCAGTTGGATTTATCCATTGGAAGTTTTCCTAAGGAAACAACTGCCCGAATCAATTTTTTGGTGGTTCGGGAACCGCCAAGCTTATAATATGATCCTCGGGCGACCATCTTTATCCAAGATAGGTGCTATTGTTTCGACAAAGCACCTGAAGATAAAATTCCCGACGGATATGGGAATTGGTCAAGTCTCCTCGACGAGAAGATCTCTCGGCGGTGTTATGTTGCCTATTTAAAAGACAAGGAGGGCCCGAGGAAGGTAACTGCCCTGCCTATAGAAGTTCGAGATGATCGGGAAGAGACAGAGATGCAAAGACCCGAACCAGTGGAGAAGCTGGAGCAAATCCAGCTGTGTACCGAGGATGAGAAAAAGATTACTTATATCGGGTCCGAACAGTTTGGAAGAGTTTAAAGATGAGTTGAAGTTTTTTCTTCAACGGAATAAAGATGTATTTGCATGGTCTGCTGAGGACATGCCGGAATCGATCGGGCCATTGCAGAGCACAAACTCGGATAGACCCTAAGGCGAAACCAAGTGATACGAAAAGAAGAAATTTCTCCATTGAAAAGTATGAAGCCGTTCGAAGCAAAGTTGAAAAACTTAAGAATTCTGGTTTCATAGAACCAATTGAGTGCCCAACTTGGTTGGCCAACGTGGTAATGGTAAAAAAGGCGAATGGGAAGTGGAGGATGTGTACAGAGGACTACAGATCTTAACAAAGCTTGCCCAAAAGATTGCTACCCATTGCCTCGGATTGACCTCTTGATAGATGCGATGCAGGATATGAATCTTTAAGTTTCATGGATGCCTACTCGGGGTATAATCAGATCCTTATGAATAAGGAGGATGAGAAGTATACGGATTTCATGACTGATCGTGAGAGCTATTATTACAAGGTCATGCCTTTTGGCCTGAAGAATGCAGGAGCAACATATCAGAGGGCCGTCAACAAGATCTTCAAAGAGCTGATAGGAAAGAATGTTGAAGCTTATGTTGACGACATGCTAGTGAAAAGCTTTACAAAGGCAAATCATATTGCGGATTTGAATGAGGTATTCTCAGTACTGCGGAAACATCAAATGAAGCTAAACCCCGAGAAAAATGTGCCTTTGGAGTCTCCTCGGGCAAATTTTTGGGCTTCATGGTATCACGAGAGGGGAATTGAGGCTAATTCTGCCAAAATACAAGCTCGATTGATATGGAGGCTCCCAAAACCGTTCGGGATGTACGGTGTTTAACAGGGGAGAGTTGTTGCTTTAAATCGATTTATCTCCAAGTCCGGAGAAAAATGTTTGCCTTTCTTCAAGGCACTTAAAGACCTGAAGGGCGAGTAAGGAAGCAAAGTGGACTGAAGAGTGCCGAAAGCTTTCGTGGAATTAAAAGAAGCACTTGGACAACCACCGATCCTGTCCGGACTGAGAGAAGGGGGAAATATTACAGCTATATCTAGCGACGTCCCTTTCGGCGGTCGGTGCAAGTACTTGTTCGGGAAAAAGATAGAAAATAGTGGCCGATTTACTATGTAAGCCACGTGTTGCTAGATGCGAAGACAAGATATTCACAGATTGAGAAGTAGGCTCTGGCTCTCATGATGGCCGCCGGGAAGCTAAGGCCATATTTTCGGGCTCATCCAATTGAGGTATTTACAACTTTTCCTCTTAGTAAAGTTCTTAACAAACCTGATTTGTCCGGAAGGATGGTGTCCTGGTCGGTTGAACTCCAGGCGAGTTCCAAGTGAGCTTTAAGCCCGAAGCGCAATCAAGGCTCGGACATTAGCCGACTTTGTAGTAGAAAACTGCTGCACCGGTGGAACCCACCGTTGAGGATCCCATTATTCCAACCACTTGGGAGGTATATGTGGATGGTTCGAGTAATAAAGATGGAGCAGGAGCTGGAATTCTATTAAAAAGTCCAGCAGGATTTATTATTCGATATGCTTTGAGATTCGCATTTGACGCAAGTAATAACGAAGCGAGAATATGAGGCTACGATAGCGGGACTTCGGTTGTCAAAAGCATTATCTATTGCTGATGTTACTATTTATAGTGACTCTCAACTTATAGTCAACCAAGTCCGGGGGGAGTATGGTATTAAAGAACCACGCTTGCGAAATATCAAGAGATAGTGCGGGCATTTCAAAACCAATTTCGGAATTTGAAGATATCTCAGATTTCGAGGAATGAAAATTCAGTGGCAAATGAGCTATCCCGACTAGCCAATGCCAAGGAAAAGAATCTAGACCCTTCGGTCTACATTGAAGAGATAACTTTTCCAAGTTATCATGAAAAAGAAATTTCTTATATTAAAGCAGAACATTGTTGGATGGATCCAATAATCGAGTATCTAAGGGATGACAAATTACCTGAGGATCCATTAGAGACAAGGTTGATCAAGATTCGATCAGCTAGATTTGTCATTCAGAATGGGAGACTATACAAAAGATCTTATGCTGGACCCTTTATGAGATGTATAGGCCCCGAAGGAGCAAAATCAGCTTTGGCTGAGGTTCATGAAGGAATTTGTGGAGCTCACATGGGTGGTCGAGCCCTGGCTCACAAAATTCTGAGACTTGGGTTATATTGGCATAAGGTCCAAGAGGCTGCTATGGAGTACGTTCATCGATGTGGTAACTGTCAAATTCATGCTACAGTATCGAAGCGCCCGGCGGAAACTATGACTTCAATTCTAAATCCCATTCCCTTTGCAATGTGGGGAATTGATATCATGGGCAAATTCACCAAGGCATCAAAGCGGACGGGAATATCGATAGTAGCAATTGATTACTTCACAAAATGGGTAGAAGCCGATTGCACTGGCGGCAATTACGAGAAAAAGTGGAGAAATTTGTGCTTGAATCAATCATATATCGCTTTGGGATTCCAAATATTATTGTCACTGACCATGGTACTCGGTTGATTGTCCACAATTTGAGCAATTCTGTGGAACATATATGATCGAGCATCGTATGTCCTCAGTGGCATACCCCCAAAGCAATGGATAGGTAGAGGTTACTAACCGGACGCTACTAGAAGGAATAAAGAGAAGACTCGAAGCTGACAAAGCTTCTTGGGTCGAAGAACTTCATAATGTACTATGAGCTTATAGAACTACGGTTCGAACACCCACAGGAGAAACTCCATTCAGGTTGGCATATGGATCCGAAGCATTGGCACCAGTGGAGATAATGGCGGGGACATTACGGGATCGTGAGTTCGAGGAAAAAGCAAATGAACAAGGACTGCTTGATAGTCTTGATTTGTTGGACGAAGTTCGAGCAAAGGCAATAGCACGAACTCAACATTATCAAAGAAGGATAGCGTCTCATTATAATACTCGAGTGAAGAATCGTTGGTACTTAGCCGGAGATTTGGTGTTGAGAAACACCCTAGCTTTCGACCCGCGTCACCAAAGAAAATTGGACCCTTCCTGGGAAGGACCTTATATGGTTGTGAAACCGGTCGGTTCGGGAGCTTACAGCTGAAGAACATCAATACCCGAGAAAGAGTTGGATCGTTCGTGGAGTGCTAGGCATCTCAAAAAGTTTTATCCTTGAGGATGATTTCAATTTTGTTCGCGATGTAATCATTTTCAACTCAATCAATGCAATTTTTGGCTTTCAACAAACTATCTTTTGATTGGGGGGCATCATACACCACATTCAAGAACAAGATCCAACTATAAGGCATCGGATGAAAATTCGTGTGGGTCCTTCAACACTTATGGAAATTTTTCGAACTTTCTTAAGTCGAGGCATCGGATGAAAATCCAAGTGAGTTCCTTTTGCAAGGCGTCGGTTTGAAACCCGAGTGAGTTCCTTCGAGACTTATTGAATTTTTGAATTATCCTTAAGTAAAGGCATCGGTTTAAAACCCGAGTGAGTTCCTTCTCAGACTTATTTGTATTTCTCCGGAAATCCTTAAGTAAAGGCATCGGGTTAAAACCCGAGTGAGTTCCTTCTCAGACTTATTGTATTTCTCCGGAAATCCTTAAGTAAAGGCATCGGTTTAAAACCCGAGTGAGTTCCTTCTCAGACTTATTGTATTTCTCCGGAAATCCTTAAGTAAAGGCATCGGTTTAAAACCCGAGTGAGTTCCTTCTCAGACTTATTGTATTTCTCTAGAAATCCTTAAGTAAAGGCATTGTTTCAAACAACTAAGACCTAATGCAACAGTGATTCAAGTGGCTAGCAATGTGAAATCCAGCCCAAACCTAGCCAGGTCACCCTATCTGTTTTGGGTAAAGAAGGGTTTGTTTAGTGTTGACTTTGAAGTTGGACCGTGATTTCAGTTTTGTTTAAATGTTGATTTGAAGTTGGACCGTGATTTCAGTTTTGTTTAAATGTTGATTTGAAGTTTGACCGTGATTTCAGTTTTACTATCTTTGAAAATCTTAGGAAGCCATGTCAGACCTTTCTCTTAGGGTTGATCCAATGTCCCAAAATGAGGGATGATGTCTTTGTGGGCCATCTCAGTAGAAGATATGGTGTTTGACCCAAAACCCATGGATATTGATGATGGTGTTTCCTTATGGAAACCTTAATTGATTTGGTGTTGAACTACTCACTAGTGAAGAAGAACTTGATTGATGGACCTAAAGCTTAGTTAGACCTGGTTTGAAGACATCCCTCCATACTAGGTAAGTAGTATGATGCATTGAAAGAAGTCCATCCAAAAATATTGAAGTTAGGCCCATTAAATCCCTATTTTTGAACAAGCTGTCCAAGCAGTGGCATTTTGGTAATTTTCTGTTTTAAGGTTTTTAAAAGCTTTATTTCTTTTAAATTCGTGGTAAACATTCCCACTAGGTTTCTAACTCTCTATGGAACGTGGAAAGGACCTTAGATCTTCCTCTTTGGCAACCAATCAATCAGCAGGGTCAATTTGGTCAGTTTGGTGAAATCCTAGTAATTCTTGGACTCTGTGTGCTATTTAAAGGGGGGGAACTCCATGTTTTTCAATCCCAATCTGTTCTAAGCCTTTGGAGAACGTGGGAAGAGCCCTATATTCTCTCCTTCGAAGCCAAGAAAGACCCTCAAGCATCTGTTCAGATTTCTTCCTCGGTTTCTCTTCTAAAAGGTTAATATTCAATTCGCTTCTTCTTTAATTCATTCTTTCTTCTCTACTTCTGATATTCTGATTATGAGAAGTGTATTACACTGCTGTAATGACCTCTTCTCTAATTCTTTTAGCCCTAGAGTGAATTCCCCAATTCACTCTATGTTCTATAAGCCATATGGCGATGATTCTTGAATTTGATTCCACCAACAATCTTGATGATACTTTCCCTGAATTTTCTACCTATCCTTATGATTGTGGGGAAGGTCTCATACTATTACCATGACCTTCCCTTGTGTCCTCATGATTGAGGAGTTGATTCTTGTTTCCTTGGACCAATTGGCAACACTTCTATTTTCTATTAATTCATTGAATCCTCCCCCAAGACTTTCTTTATTATGATTTCTTTATCTTTATTCCCTAGGGTGAATCTTTATTCTCCCTAGTCTTCCCATGGGATATTAGGATTTCCTTCCTTTGAATTTATTTACATTCTTTCCTCTCATTGGTAGACCCTTCCAAATTCCATTCTTGATTTTGAAATATTAATGAGATGTTCCTTTATCTATCTTGGGTTGTTTTTGTAAGAGTTAATTATGGGTAACTCTCATGGGAGGTAACCAACTCTTATGAGAGGTAACCATATCTGAGACCCTAATGTTCTTTTATCTGTTGGAAACTTCCCAACACCTTTTCATATTGTGCATTCTTTGTTTCTCTTTCCCTAGGGTGAATCTTGATTACCCCTAGCCTTTCCATGAGAGCCATCAGTTTTGTTCTGAATCTGCGCACCGAAGAGGGATGAATTAGTTGAAATACCTAATGAACTCCTGTGCTCAATCCGAATATATTTCCCAAAACTAGACTTCGTAATGGACTTCCAGGAGAAAACCTCACTCAATTTGACCCAATATAACCTTCCGAATCCCTGTCCGAAGTTGCTGAACTATGTCTGTCAAATCCTGCTTGCGCATCAAAGAAGATGAGCTTAGTTGGTGGACCTAATGAACTCCAATTCTTGATCCGAAGGTATTTCTGGAAACTAGACTTCTTGATTGACTCGTAGAAGAAAACCTCACTCAATTTGACCTTGTATAGCCCTCCGAATCCCTGTTTGAACCTTGCTGTCCTGATTGGTCGACTCATTGGTCGACTGGACCAGTAGACCAATCCAATCGACCAATGGTGTCTGAATTTACCAATTTGGTCCTGTCTCCTCTATTTAAGTCTAATCTTGGGATTACTTCGCCTCCTATGCCTCCTAAGCCTCGGAACGAGTTAGAACCCTAATCTAATCAATTCCCTTGCATTCCTTGGTGATCTCTCACAAGACTTGAAGTAATCTTCTTCCTCTCGCATCAAAGGTATGTCTACTCTCTTTTCTTTCTTCTCCATCTCTGATTTTCTTTCTTTAATCTGTTCTTAGCTGAGATCAGGAAGAAGATGATGCACTCTTGCAACCATCCACTCCATGATCTCATCTTGTTCCTTGAGATCTATGATCATCATCATGATCTCAACCCCAGCCAGTTAAATTCTTGAAACCCTAACCTTTGAAACCCTAACCCTTGTATGATCTTTCTGGAAACCTTTTGTAACCTCCCATGTGAGGGAAACCTCATGGGTAATGTGGAGGTTGATCTAAATTCAATATTCTTTAATTCTTCTAGTTGTAATTGGCCAACCATCAATTCCTTCCCTCCTGTGATCTTAACCTTTTTATGGGAACCATAAGGGTGAAACCCTAATTTCTTGGGTTAGATCAAGAACCCATCTTTTTACCATGACTTGATGATTTTATCTTCCCATATGATTCTAATACATCCTAGGAAGTTCCCCTTCGAATTTCGGATCAATCCGACTTCAAACGAAGAAGTTATGGCCAAAACAGTTTTCACTATTCCGTACTGACTCGATTGGTCGACTGATTGGTCGACTGGGTCAGTAGACCAAGGCAATCGACCAATGAAGTCATTAGCTTCAGTTTTCGCTCGTTTTGATTTGTTTGCTCTCCGATCTTTTAGGTATCTTTCCTAATGTTGTATCTATGCTTGTTAGGGGTGTTTTTGCCATGTTTGGTGTCTCTCTCTTTGATCTTTGGATTATCTTCGGCGATAATCAAGGTAAGGACAGTTAATTCCTTAACTACATAGATTGCTTGTTCTCTGGTTTCTACTTTATGAAACTATGAGATTACCTACTGTTGTTGTATTTTAATTCTGATCTCCTACTGTGAGAACAGTAGCACTTATTTATATTATCTTTTTCATTATTCATGTTATATGAGTTACTTATTACTGCTTAATCTGATTTTTTGCTTGTACATTCTCTTGCATATGATGAACTGTTGGTTGTGTATGTCATGACTGATCTGAGAATGTGTTTGCTTAAGTTTGGTTTGGGAATGGGGAGTATCCTATTGATGCTTCTGTCCTTAGACATCGGAGGGAATAGTATGGGCTGTTTTCCGAAGATGCCCATCGACGCTTTCCCGAATCAATGGTTGTCATACCTAGGGCTGTCTAGCAGTGTTTGGCTAGGATATACCCCTGTTATATCATACCCGAATCGGAAGGGTATTGAGACCGAACGACCCGTGGTAGCAATGGAGATTCGTGGGCGCTCAAGACCGGTGAAAAGATCCGTGAGAGGACATGGATCACATTGTGGATACTCGAAAGAGGCCATTTATTGGAGGGTTGCATATGGCTAGACTTGGGCTCATGGGCGCTCAAGACCGGTGAAATGATCCGTGAGGGGACATGAGAGCTTCCCGTTTACCATATGTGGATAACCAATAGGGTTGATGAGTCCGTAGTCAGGGACTATTAGGACTCTAGTGGAAAGGATACCGGAAAGGATCGTCAGGGACGAGGAATGGAAGTATCTGGACCTGAGTTGATGTAACTGAGTAGATGACTTGCATTGGGCTAGGCTTTTCCCTGACATGCGCCAGTACTTATGCCAAACGGTTGTGAGAGAGTGTGTTGACTTAACCCCCTACCATGGTTTGTCCCGAGGGATGCAGGACCCATTACCAACCGGCTGCTCAAGACCGGTGAAATGATCCGTGAGAGAATCCAAGATATCTTAAATGGTTGAGGATGTGAGTGGACCTTCCCAAAGAAGTACGGTGCTATGACTTAAAGCATGTCTACCATAGAGACCAGCATACATAGAGTTTAGATGCATTCATACATTATTTGTTTCATATTGCATTGCATCTTGTTATGGTTTGCCACATGTTATCTATGATGTTATGGATTAACTTGCCTTACTGAGTTTCTTTCGAAACTCATTCCTTTTTTTTGTACAATCTGTTGTTAGACTGCTCTACAGGTTTGGATTTCTTTGACGGCCCGTATGAGGAAGCGCAAGGTGAAGAAGATGAAGACTGAAGAACCAGAAGAGCTGACTGAAGATGTGGATTAGATTTCCTTTGTTTCTTCTAGACTTATCTTTTACTTTACTTGTATTAGCTTAGAGCTTTATTTAGATTTCGATCTACCTTCCGCATGTATTTGTATGGTATAATTCCGCTATACTCTACAGTTGTCTTTTGATTTTGGTATCTTGTTATTCCGCACTCTGATATTTTTTAGTGATCCTTCTAAGATCCTTTCTTGACTTTTATTATAAATTACTTGAACATTATGATTTGTTCTTGCTTTTGATTATGTTATTGTGGAAAATGGATATGATCGTTCCTAAACTTGATCTTTAGGGTTGTGGATCACACTCTCGGGTATGCTAGTTAGGGTACTGGCTGGGGGGATGTGACAAGCAAAGTTCAAGATAAAGTTAATTTCTTATTTCTTCAAAAGATCCAAAGAGGCCAGTATCAAAACAATTACAAAAGCTGGATACAATCTTTGGTCAAAAAAGAAAGTCATCATAGGTGACTGTTAAGAACTTATACAAGATCGACGCGACTTTGCTAGAACAAACATATGAGTCAACCATTGGTGGGGATTCAAGGAAAAGAAGAGAAGAAATGAGGATTACAAAAATATTTCGGTATGCATAAAATCCTCCGCAATTTCATACTCTTTGTCCAGCTTGTCCAGGAGAAGTATGGTCCTCGACCAAACTCGCATTCAGTACAAGCTCGTCATAATTGACTTCTTCCAGGGGAGAATAAACAGGAGAATCTTCCAGATATTGCATAATATCTGGATCGGAAGGTGGAGGATCAATCTTATCCTTGGTCCAGTCAGGAGGAGGAATACCCAGGTCGGTAAATACTTCAGGATGGCAAACAACACTGTAGGGAGTCGTATCAAAATGAGGATCCTTCCTTAATATTGATTCCCATACTTCGTTCTCACCATCCCGGTACGCCTGCAAGTTATAAGCATTCAGCATATCAACAAAGGGCTTCTTGTGTAAATACTTGAAGACGCGAGCTCTGCGAACATCGGTTGGAAGGGATTCGGGCAAAGGAACGACAGCTTGCCTTTCGGGTAACGTTTCGGATCCTTTGGCTCCCGACTTTCCAACTGTTCGCTCCGATCGCCGGATCTTCTCCCCGGCATCATCCAAGTCCTACTGAAGACGACCAATCATCGAATTTTTTTCTCCTGCCACCTCCCAAGCTAGATTCCGAAGGCGAGCAATCTCAACATCTTTAGCTTCGGAGATTTTCCCAAAGCCTGGAAACTTCATTGCTCAACCTACTGAGCCTAGAAACTGCTTCCACTTGGTTGTGGAAGTTACCAGCAAGACTCCTGCAAACAACTTCCGAGTTAACGAGGAGAAGAAAAGTAATTTTTCAGAATCAGAGGATAATAAAAAAAGACTTACATCACCAGTGACTTTGTAAAGACTTCATCTGGAAGTTTGGAAAGAACTGCGCTCTCAGAAGTCATTCGAGCAGTAGTACACCATTCCAACGCTCTGTCAAACTCGTTTGACACTAATTCAGGCGAAGGATGAGAAGGATGAGCTACACAGAGAGAAGGATGAGCTGCATCACTTGTCACCCGATGGCGCTTCCTAGTGGCAAAATCCTCCAACTTGGAAGGAGAGGAGGAGGATGCCAAACAAGCACTGGAGTTGGAAATAGGAGCAGCACCTGCTGGGATCACACCTTCATCAGACGCCAACATAGTTGCCTCGGATGCCCGAAGAGTCTCCTTCGGGGGTGCACCAACGAGCTCTCACCGGCGGGGCGCCGGCAGCACCATCGGCAACGGAGTGATCAAGATCTTCCTGGGAAAGACGAGCGATCACTTGGGGCAAAGGAGGCGCAGGGACGACATCAATAGAAACTGCGGGAATCTGACTTGAAGATTCACCGGCAGCAGTCGCCTTACGCTTGGAGGATTCACTAGCTGAAACCACCGCACTGGCCCCAACCACCACCGACGGAACGATTTTCTTGCAAGATTTTTCTCTAATAAAGTTCGGGTTGATCTTAGGAGCCACTATGCAAAGAAACAAGCCGTATCAGTACAGAAACAAACGACAACAACAAGGGGGAAACCCTAGTTTTCTATCACTTCTGACAAAACCAAAAAACTAAACCCCAAGTGTCACATCCACCCAGCCGGTACCCTATCTGGCATACCCGGGATGTGATCCACAGCCCCGCAGATCCATAGTTCAGGGACCACATAATCCACATCAACGATAATACAATCATGAACAGATAATAATCATAAACTAACAATGAATGATCATGGAATTCAAAAATAAGGTGTCAGACATAATCGAGTGCGGAAATAAATATCAAATCGGATAACTTAAGAAGGCGTGGCGGAATCCACTCCTTCACCAAACGGAAGTGAGGTCAAAATTTAGTTAAGTACAAGTCTCAAGTTATGAAGATAAATTAAAGTTATTACAATTCTTCTAAGTTTAACTGTCACAAAAAGAAGTAGTAACTACTCATAAGTCTCCTCCACAATGGATATGTCCTCCTCAAAAGTGAGGACCATGGAGATCCAACATGGCCGCTCCCATACAACTCCGGGGCTAACCCCGGTACGCCGGGTGATCTTCTTCGGTATGGTCACCGAAGTCTTCGATGTAGCTAGCCTCCGGATAGTAGTATGAGGTATCCGGGTCCGTCTCGGGGAGGGTACCATCGGAGTAATCACCCGTAGAATAGCCTAACAAAATATTGCAACGAAAAGGAATGAGTTCAAAAGAACTCAGCAAGGAAGTTATCCCTCCACACATAAACCACAAGATAATCATAAAATGATGCAGATGATATGAGGCATATAATGCAATATGACTTTATTCTAAGTATGCTGGTCATCTATGGTAGACATGCTTTAAGTCATAGCACCATACTCTTTAGGTAGTCTCAGTCACTCATCACCGAGGTGAATTGGGTCCTGCATCCCTCTCGGACAAATCCATGGTTGGGGGTTTCGGTCACCGCTCTCTCACATCACCGTTTGGTCTAAGTATTGGCGCATGTCGGGGTATAGCGTAGCCCAATGCAAGTCATCTACTTAATCATATCATGCCGAGCTCCGGATACTTCCATTCCTCCCCTCCGGGATCCTTTCCGGTATCCTTCACACTAGAGTCACGGATATTACTCACCGGACTCATCAACCCTATTGATCATCCACAAATGGTAAACAGGAAGCTCTCACGTCCCTCTCACGGATCATTTCACCGGTCTTGAGTGCCCGTGAGCCCAAGTCTAGCCATTTGTAACCCTACCAATAAATGGCCCCTTCGGGTAACCGTAATGCAATTTATGTCCTCTCACGGGGTGGATACCGGTCTTGAGCGCCCACAAATCCACACTACTACCACGGGTTGTTCGGTCTCAATGCCCTTCCAAATCGGGTCTGATATGATAGGGACATCCTAGCCATACATCTAGACAAATCCTATGCATGTCATTCAATAACCCGGGAAAGCGTCAATGGACACCTCGGAGAACATCCCAACTATTCCCTCCGATGTCCAAGGACAGAAGCACCAGTGAGGGTACCCCTCAATCCCAAGTTATACTTAAGCAATCACATGCCCAAGTTCATCATATCAGTTCACAAGATACAACGTCATAATAAACATTCGATTCATGACATTGACATAAGTCATCATATATTGAAATTGATAAACATGATACAACATTGAAGTAATATAATGTAAACACAAAGCTACCGTTAAAATACATATGTAGCAAGTCTAACATGATAAGGATATGAATTAGAAACTATATTTACTAGGATAGGAATACCAAGTCAAGATTTCCATATCCTAGGTAATTACATCGATAACTATCCTTACTTGAATCGGAGAAGAGAATGGTCCAAGATCACAAGCAGGGCCCAAATAGTCTTAAAGTCCTAAACAAGCATATATGAAAGGTTAGAGAAGAAATCGAACAATCGGAGATCAAATGAATCGAAGCGGGCAAAAGTGCGACAACTCTATTGGTCGATACATTTGGTCGATAGTATCGACCAATAGTATCGACCAATCAATTCCAGGACGGCAAGGCGGCTCCGGATTCTTGCCCGGATTTGGTCTTCCCGGTCTCGGATTGACATGAAACTTGGAGGATAGTCTAGGCACAACATGGGGACACTAATTATCAAGAAACTTTCATAATCCAATGGTCCATTTGGAAATCCCCAAATTGACATATTAAGGTTAAGAGTTGTAGATCATAGCATTGGCTATAACTCAATGCAAATTAGGGGAAAACATGGGGGATTAGGTAGGGAATCGTTTAGAAGTAACATGGAGCACATATGCAAGGTATAGATTAAGTAAATCACGAGCTTCATCTCAGTTTTGGTAAATAAAGCAAGTTGGTAAGCAATAAATCATGGAAATGTGTAGTCAATGATCATGAGGTGAATCAATCATAGTCATATCGGTGAAAACATCATTGTATGGGGTTTAGAAGGTTCATGGCAAGGTGTATGCAAGGTTGCAGCACCTTGACCATGGTCCCAACAGTAAAATAGAGAAAAGATGAGTGAGAAAGTGATTAGGAGAGAGAGTCATACCTTTAAAGTGGAACAAGAAGGTAGGAATAAGTGGTTGGCAATGATTGATGAAGAAGATGCTTCACCACTACCAAGGAGGAGTTCTTGGGAGGCTCTCTCACGTCCCGGATGTTAAAGACGCGAGGATAGGGCTCCAGTCTCGAGGAATAAATAAATAGAAAAGAATATTCTAAGAATCTTTAAATGCGGGCTCGAGACTTGTTGGTCGATACATTTGGTCGATGGTATCGACCAATAGTATCGACCAAAACAAACTCGCAGAATTTACAGAATAGTACAGAACTTTAGGTGCGGACTTGGAGGGCTATACAAGGTCAAATTGCATGGGGTTTCTCCTACAGTTTACTCAAGAGGTCTAGTTTCAGGGAGTACCTCGGATTATGCACCGGAGTCCGTTTGCTATTTCAACTGTCTCGCTCTTCATCAGTGCGCAGATTCTAACTTAACACTGGTAATGTGCTCAAGGAAGGAGCAGCATCATCAATGTCCATAAACTGGAATCCCGACATTACGTCATCAACCAGTAGGGCCCATAAGTCCCTCCTACCACCACTTCGGGTCCTTGGACCTACAAACATAACAATGACCGGGTCGGGTCGGGGTTAGGTAAAAGCTGGATTTTACACCAAGTATAACTACTGTGCAGTTTACTCAGGGGGGAAGTGGGGAAAAAGATGAGTAATCAAAAAACTCACTTGTTCAGAAGTTGATAGAGCTGTTGTTGGAGTACGAGGAATACGGAAGCAGGCCGAAGGACGAAAGGTCGCTTTAGCACTTTAGCAAATCTAACTTGCAGAAGTCAGGATAGATGGAGAGTACCCACGAAGGCTTTAAATAGCCTCAGGTATTAAGACGACGGTTGAAGGCTAAGGACAACCGACGACCTAGATCGAAATGACGCTTCGAAATCCGCAGAAAGCAAGATCAACGGTCGGAGGGATGCCACATGGAAACATGTGGAAGCGAGCACCTGATGCGAGAGATACCTCCAATCGTCGCACCGCCATTAAAATAACGGATGTATTTTCGATTCATTGGAAACAGATGAATGGTATACAAAAAGCGGAAAACGTTTGAACTTCGCGAGAAGGGAAACGTGCGGACTTTGCAATAAATAAAGTAGTGGGGAAGACTAATGCATCTTCCCGAAACGCATCTTCACAATATTTCTACAAGATTATTGTTCGGCGAGGAATGTAAAGTTAAGTGATGAGTTTTATCATTAATACTTTGATGTTCAAGGCAAGATTTCGGCAGGAGACGGGGAAATATAAAGGCCAACATGAGAAAGAAATGTCTATTCATTAAATAGAGGGTAAACCTGTACAAAAAGATAACTCCCTAAGCCTTTTCTTCATTGTTGCCCGAGGGACCCTGGTCGGGAGGACTTTTCTCAGGATCATGAGAAGAGCCTTCCTCAAGAATGGCATCGGCTGAGTCCTCTGCAGCAGCAACTTGAGACTCGGCTTGTGATTTCTCCTCTGGAAGTGCCGGCTCGTCAGCCAGGTATGCCTCATATTGAGGGTCAGCTGGAAAAGGATCATCTTCTTCCTAAGCCCAGTCCGGGAGATCCATATCAACTTTCCCGAAGACCTCTTTGTGGCACACCTCACGAAAAGGAGCAGTGTCGAAGGCAGGGATTGATCCGAGGATTCACTCCCAGACGTCGTTTTGCCCCAGGCAATAAGCTTGAAGGTTGTACATACCTAGCAGCTCGGAGAAAGGTACGCTGTTCAGGTATTTCCGAACACACTCCTTCCGAAGCTCTGGCTTTATATGCTCGGGCTTGCTAGGGATCGCCAACTTCAGATGTTCTTCAAGCTCCCTACTTTTGAATTCAAGCCTGTCACCAAACAACGTGGCAGCTGCTTTTTGCTTCCTGGCCTCGCGCTCGGCAGCAGAGGCACGAATCTTCGACGCTTCGAGGGCCTCCTTGAGGGAGATTTTTCTTCCTCATGCTTTTTCTGCAGCTCCACGGCAGCTGCAGTCAGCCGGTCTATTTCAGAATTGGCTTTCGCCAAATTCTCTTCACAGGTTTGCAGCAAGGAGCTGGTGCGACCAACCCGGCTCAATGCTTCCATGTGTTGATAAAAGCTCAACACAGCATTCCTGGGAAGGTGGAAAATATCAGAAGAAGTCATAAGGAATTATGAAAAAATAACTAAGCAAGAAGACCGGTACCTTGTAGATTGACTAACAAGGGAGGTGTCATCCAGGGCTTCAAATTCCTGGCGATCGAAGGAGCAAGGCGAGGGAGCTCCATTTTGCAGCTTTCTCGGGATCCCGAGTCACCCTGTCGGTCAGCTTCAGGGTCCACTAGGGGGTGAAGACCTCCTCACCATCCGTTGAAGCTTTGGATTTTTTATTGGAGGGAGCATCAATTGTGTCATGCCTCCTCTTGGTTCGGGCGGAGGAAAAGACATTAGACCTCTCCACCATCGGTTTCTTCCCTTTACCCGAAGCATCAGCCACAGGCCTGATATTCCTGATACCCCTATAAGAGGGGTCGGGAGAGGGAAGAGAAGCCTCTTGATCTACAGTCAAGGCTCTGGGCGATCGTTGCTTAGCTGTCACAACGGCCCTAGCGGCCTTCACCCATGAGGCTTTCGGGGTTCATTCTTGGAGGCACTTGCAAAGAAGAAGGACAAGAGTCGGAATTAAAAACATATCACTTTAGTCAAATTAAAGGATGGTGGTTAGAAGCTCACAATGAGCCAAGCCCCAGTACTGAAGGATGGAGTTATACTCCACTTCAAATCCATGTATCTCTTGATACCACGGAATGGATTTGATCTTCCTGATGGCCGCCTCGTCTTTTCTTGATAAGGGAAGGCCTCGGTTATTCTCGGAAGAAGAAGTACACCTCCTCCAGGTGGTTGGGAAGTTAAGATCTGATGGAGGCGCTCGACAGAAAAAGTATCGTTCGCGCCATCTTTTGTGGTTAGAAGGGCAAGTTCCTTTGACAAGGATGCTGCCCCTCCAATCAAGTTCAGCCTTATTGCGTTTGGACAGAAAAACCCATCCGGGAGGATGGGAGATAGAAAGAACATGAAAATGTACAAAGAGAGAAAGAGATGGCGTAATGCCAAGTTCAAAACACAAACCCAAGAAGTCGACGATAAGACGCCAGCTATTGGGGAGGAGCATTCCGAGACAAATGTTCCAATGATTCAGAACTGCGGAGAACAAAGGATTAAAAAAGGGAAAGCGAACCCCGCTTTCCGGTGCATCTATATACGAGAGAAAATTCACCCGAAAGGGATGAATCAACCCTCTCATCGGGGTGGGGAGCCCTAACCTGATATGAGGAAGGAAAATCAAAATCTTGGACAGCTGAAAGAAGGGTTTCCTCATCGTAAATGGAGGGAACAGAGCCAAGTCCACCATTGGACCCGGAAGTTTGAGGCTGCCTAGAAGACTCGACAATCTTGGAAGATCCGGACTCGAGAAGGACGGGGAGAAGTTTCGGTTTTTCTTTCAAAACCTTTTTGAGAAACTTCAGCGAACTCGCGCGAGAGGACGGTTAGGGTTTTGTTATCACTATCGATTGTTCGGGAGCGGGGAGAAGCAAAAGCATCACTGCTATTACCAACACTTGGGTACTAGAGAAGCCCTATCGTCCGCCATTACTTGTTTTGATAAACTACAAAAAGAAAAAGACTAGTAAACTTACTGATTCGGTGAGGCGGAAGCTTGAGAGCGAGGAAGGCGCGAAGCGAACAACAAAGGTTCAAATTTCAGAAAGGAAGAATGAAACCTACAAAGACAACAAACCGCTTTTAAAACTCCCGCACGAGTGTTCGGGAATCTGAACGATCGAGATTGATTCAAAATCAGCGATCAAGATTGAAAGACGTTTTGAAAGTTTGAACTCACGAATTCGAAATAGGCATTCGGAAACCGTCGCTTGGATGACGTGAGCCACGACAGATCAAGCGCAAGGAGATATGTGGCCTTACACTCACAACGCTCGAGGAAAAGTGACCACCGCATTAAATGTGATATGACATTTAATGAAGCACGCAGAGATTATCACCCGACGACGAACCCGGTTAAAAACCAAGCCCTCGGGATCGACCGAACGCTTGGTCTGGGGGGCTCGTGATATGGAGAGATTATGATCAGACCGAGTTCATACCTGGTCCGACCCTCGACCCCGGTCGAGACGGAGAGATCCAACTCGCTCCCGAGCGAACCGGATCCGGAAGATGGCTTGCTGAAGAAGGAAGCTTATTCAGCTGCAAGCGTGCCCTAATCCTACTTATGGATTAGGGTAATCACCCTAATGATGGCAGACTCGAATTGACGGCTGCATCGAAGGGATAATCATCGCATAACCTAAAGGTTATCTCAGGAGTCCTCTACTAGCCCAAACTAGTAGAAGTCTATTGCTCAACGGATCTAACTGATAAGATCCAACGACTACCCGAAGAAGGCTCAAGTGCATCCAACGAAGGAGATTCGAAGGTACACTCTATATAAACCTCACTACCATACAAGGTGAGGGGATCGAAAAGAATACTATCTGAGACTCAGGTTCAGATACATACTGATAGACCTAAACTATCAGTGATCAGCTATCTAGATCATCTTTCCCAGTTCTTCATTCCTTAGCTCTGCGCTTCTAGCAGAGCCGTTTGTGATTAAGTTCATCAACTGACTTAGCCTTCGGAGGTGGACTCCCGACCCCGACCCCAGCTGTCGGGCCACATCTGATGCTTTCGTTTTGCAGGACATCACATGGAGATCTAAGGGCTGAGCAGATTTTGGACGCATCAGGTGGTTACCAAGAGGGTTCAGAAAGATCATACAAGGGTTAGGGTTTCAAAAATTAAATTGGCTAGGGTTTCACCCTTTTGGCTCACATGAACAGGTTAAGATCATCGGATGAAAAGGAATGATTGTTATCAAGAAACTAACAAGAAATCATAGAAATTCTAGTTTAAGTTAATAGAAACATTTTGGGAAGATAAAATCATCAAGTCATGGTCAAAAGATGGGTTCTTGATTTAACCCAAGAAATTAGGGTTTCAACCTTTATGGCTCCCATGAAAAGGTTAGGGAGAATAAAGATTCACCCTAGGACAAGAGAAACAAAGAATGCACAATCTAAAAAGGTGTTGGGGAGTTTCCAACAGATAAAAGAATATTAGGGTTTCATATATGGTTACCTCTCATGAGAGTTACCCATAATTAATTCTCACAAAAACAACCCAAGATAGATAAAGGAACATCTCATTAGTATTTCAAAATCAAAAATGGAATTAGGAAGGGTCTACCAATGAGAGAAAATAAGGTTCTCAATTAAAGTGAAAGGAAAGAAATTCTAATCATACGATTAGGGATTTACTAACAAGGATCCGTGTATCCCACGGAAAGACTAGGGAGAATAAAGATTCACCCTAGGGCAAAGAATTTACAATCAATAAAGGTTTTGGAGAGGGTCCAATGAATTAACAGAAATAAAAGGGTTCCCAAATTGGTTAACCTCTCATGAGGGTTACCCAAGAATTTCCCCTCAAAATCTCTCCCTTTTGGCTAGGGTTGAGATCATGACGATGATCATAGATCTCAAAGGATGGAATGAGATCATGGAATAGATGGTTGCAAGATTGTAGCATCTTCTTCCTGATCTCAATCAAGAACAAGAACGAAGAAAGAATAATTAGAAATTCATAAGAGATACTAACCTTGAATTGTCAGATCAGAGATGAGAGGCTTCAGATCTGCAGAGGAATCTTTGAAATCACCAGAGAGAGTTTCAGAGAGGTCTTCTTACATTCCAAAAGTGTTTAGGAGGCAGCCGTAACAAAGAAACACGAAGTAGGGATTAAATAGAAGTGAAAAAACCCTAAAATTACAATTTCACGGATTTGGCAAACCATTGGTCGAGTGCTTGGTCGAGTGGTCCAGTCGACCAAGCAAAACAACAAGGTTCAAACAGGGATTCGGAGGGCTATACAAGGTCAAATTGGGTGAGGTTTTCTTCTACAAGTCAATAAAGAAGTCTAGTTTTCAGAAATACTTTCAGATCAAGCATGGGAATTCATTAGGTCCACCAACTAACCTCTCCTTCTTCGATGCGCAAGCAGGATTTGCCAGACATAGTTCAGCAACTTCGGACAGTGATTTGGAGGGTTATATGGGGTCAAATTGAGTGGGGTTTTCTCCTACAAGTCCATCAAGAAGTCTAGTTTTGGGAAAAACATTCGGAATGAGCACAAGAGTTCATTAGGTATTTCAACTAATTCACCCCTCTTCGGTGCGCAAATTCAAAACTAACACTGACAATGCTCCGAAGTGAGGGGCATCATCGTCAATGTCCATGGGCTTGGGCTCCGACACCAACTCATCAACCAAAAGGGTCTACAAGTATCTTTTTCCCCCACTTCGGGTCTTCGGACCTACAAACATAACAGATTCCGGGCTTGGTCAAGGTTAGGATAAGGTTGGACATTACAGATCTACCCTAAGGGAAAGGTCTGACATGACTTCCTAAGGCTTTCAAAGATAATAACACTGAAATCAAGGTTCAACTTTAAGGTGTAACATTTAAACTAAACATTCTTTACCCAAAACAGATAGGGTGTCTTGGCTAGGTTTGGGCTGGATTTCACACACACTTGGCAACAAAATCATCAACATCAGCCTTCAAACCTATCCACCAAAAATGTTCCTTCAAGTCCTTGTGCATCTTGGTGCTTCCAGGGTGTACTGTAAAGATCGACTGGTGTGCTTCCTTCAATATTTCCTTCTTAACTTCATAATTTTCCGGCACACACAATCTCCCTCCAAACAATAAAGCACCATCCATGGATATACCAAAGTCGGGGTCCAACTCAGGATTCGAAGAAACCTTCTCAAACTTATCCTTAAGTTCTTGATCAGAACACTGCAAAGCAACAATCTTATCTCTAAGACCAGATCTTGCCGTCATGGCAGAAAGAACAAAATCAGAATTCTCAGGGACAACTTCCAAATCAAAACTCTTAATAGAAGACAACAATGGTAGACTCAAAGTATTCAAATCTATGGTCTTCTTTTGAATCTTCCTACTAAGAGCATTTGCAACAACATTTGCCTTCCCAAGGTGATACTGAATATCACAATCATAATCCGAAACCAATTCCAACCATCTTCTTTGCCTCATGTTCAACTCCTTTTGGGTAAAGAAGTACTTTAAACTCTTATGATCCTTGAAAATGGCAATCTTCTCACCGTAGAGGTAATGTCTCCAAATCTTTAAAGCAAAAACCACCGCGGCAAGCTCTAAATGATGAGTGGAGTAATTCCGCTCATAATCTTTCAATTGCCGAGAAGCATAGGCTACAACCTTACCATGTTGCATCAGTACACAACCCAAACCGATCATTGACGCATCAGTGTAGACTGTTAGACCACCGGAACTATCAAGTATGGTCAAAACCGGGGCACTTGTCAATCTATCCTTCAACTCTTGGAAGTTCTTCTCACAAGCGTCAGACCAAACAAACTTCTCTTCTTTCTTGGTTAGCTTAGTCATAGGAGCAGCCAACCGGGAAAAGTTCTCAATAAACCTTCTATAGTAACCTGCCAATCCAAGGAAACTTTTTATTTCCGAACTGTCTTCGGTCTTTCCCAATCAGCCACTACTTGGACTTTCTCAGGATCAACACGAATACCTTCAGCTGAAACCACATGGCCGAGGAATACTACACTCTTGAGCAATAAATCACACTTGCTAAACTTAGCATAAAGCTTCTTTTCTCGCAGTCTTTGCAAAGTGAAATCTAGATGCCTTGCATGCTCTTCTTCACTCTTTGAATAAATTAGGATATCGTCAATGAAGACAATCACAAACTTATCGAGCACATCGTGAAAGACTCTGTTCATGAGGTCCATGAACACAGTAGGAGCATTAGTCAATCCGAAAGGCATGACTCGGAACTCATAGTGGCTGTACCTTGTTCAAAAAGCTGTCTTGAAAATATCACTAGGCTCCACTTTCAACTGGTGATATCCAGATCTTAAATAAATCTTTGAGAACACGGCTGCACCCTTCAACTGATCAAAGAGATCATCAATTCTGGGCAGCGGGTATCTATTCTTGATAGTCAACTTATTCAACTCTCGGTAGTCAATGCACAGACGCATACTACCATCCTTCTTCTTGACAAACAAGACCGGAGCTCCCCAAGGTGACACACTAGGTTGTACGAAACCTCTTTCAATGAGCTCATTCAACTGGTTTTGCAACTCTTTCAACTCAGTAGGAGCCATCCTATACGGAGCCTTAGATACCGGAGCGGCACCAGGGATAAGATCAATAGAAAACTCAACATCCCTATCTGGAGGCACTCCCGATAGATCATCAGGGAAGACATCAACAAAGTCACAGACAATTTTGACTTCATCAATACTTTTCTCCACTTTACTCTTGCCTTCAGATGAAGCATCATCTACTAGGGCATAGATTTGCATCAGTGCGGACAGTATCTTCATACATACCCTTCTTTTCTCACCTTGAAATTCAAAAACCGGACTTCCATAAACATGGAACTGGATCTTCCTTGAGGAACAAAGAAACACAGCTTTGTGGGCTGTCAACTCAATTCCCAAAATGACATCAAAGTCCTTCATCTCAAGAAGTACCAAATTGGCTTCCAAGTTCTTCTCACTAATCAACACAGGACATTTAACTAATCCTTTATCTAGTTTCACAACAGGACCAGTAGGTGTACTAATCAATAAACAACTAGACAATTTCTCAGGGATTAGGTCAGTCTTCTTGATAAATGCAGATGATATGAACGAATGAGATGCACCCGTATCAAATAAAACAAATGCAGGAATAGAAGCGACTAACAACGTACCTGTAATCACTTCATGGTTTGCATCTTGCTCAGTACTGGAGATACTGAACACTCTACCAGAGGGACGAGCAAGAGCACTCTTCACCACTGGGGCAAGCTGCTGGACAGGCCTCTTAGGACATTCGCGAGCAAAATGACCAGGCTGCTTATAGAAAAAGCAAACAGGATTGCTGGGTCCAATTGGAGTAGCTGCAACAGAGGGCTTCTGAACCAATGGCCTTGGATTCGCATTCATTGGTTGTCGATTCCCGCCATACTGCTTAAACTGGCCGGGCTGCCGAAAACCAGGGTTCTGACCTACACTCCTAGACTGAAAAGCAGGAGTGGGATATGGGTCTCACAAAATGCCGATCATTACAATCCACCAATCCAGGATTCCTAGGCTGCCAGGGCCTTTGCACATGAGCGTTCTCCTTCTCAGTTTCTTCCAACTTCTTCTAGTTCTGCACCACTTGAGCATAGCTCACTATAGGTTGGACAGTGAGGTAAGCTTTAACGGCCGGGCACAGTCCTTTAAAAATTTCTTCGCTTTGGCAAGATCAAACTTCAGAGAATCAGGAGCAGAGAAATGAAGCTCCTCGAATTTCTGTTGGTACTCCAACACAGACAAAGATCCTTGCGCGAGAACCATGAACTCAGCTTCCTTCGCATCTTTCACTGCCTCGAGGGAAGTAATTCATGCAGAAAGCTTCCTTAAACAATTCCCAAGTTACCACACCTGCATGCAAACCTTCCAAAACAGGCCGAGTAGAGGTCCACCAAGCATCAGCTTCATGTTGCAACTTCTGTTCAGCAAACAAAATCTTCTGAGCTTCCGTACACTGCAAATGACGAAAAGCCTTCTCCAACTCACGAAGCCACTTGTTAGGAAACAAGAGGTCCTTGGTAACACCAGTAAAGCTGGGCACTTGCATCTTCAGAAAACTTTCCATCAGATGAGTATGAGGAGTTCCAGCTAAACCTCCCACATTCGGGACAACAGTATGAAGATTTCCATTAACACCTGCACGAGTTTCATTATGCAGAGTCATGAAACCGGTCATCATTTGGTTGAACTGGGCTGCTTGTTGCTGCATCATATTACCCATAATATTGGCAATATCACAAAAACTTCCCACATTCGGGGCACTGGGTATGTCATGGGTACCCTGATCACCAGTATTAGTACGCTGATCGTGACCATCTTCAGGTATCTCACCACGACCATGACCACTAGATTCCCCATGTCCACTTCTCAAAGTAATCATTCTGCAAAAACTGAGGACGTCAAAATACCAAATTTCGAAGTTTCAACATAATCCACAAGTCCAAATGATTTGAAAACTTAAATCATGCTTAAATACATCAATTTAGTCATCCAACAACAAATCATAGGGCAAAAATCACATTTTCCAAAAATCCAACACAAAATGAGTTCACTGGGTCCATTGGTCGATTGATTGGTCGACTGCCCAGTCGACCAATCAAGACAGAATACGAAAATTCGCATTATAAGCCTCATTTTCACATTCCAACTTCATTTTAACTTCTTCCAAAAGTGAGAGAGCTCAGGGGAAAGACTCCAAAGGTTCTTCCAAGTGCTTTAGGAGTGATTTAGTGCTTCAACAACAACACCACAACCTACATTCATCTCACACAAGGTAAAACTCTCATTTTCTCTTTCACTTTCATCTTCTCATGCTTGCATTTCAATCAAATCCATGTTTTGCTTGTATCCATTGTTAGAAATCATGTTTAGGAATACTTAGAAACATATTCCCTAGGTTTTAACACTATTCCATGCATAGACAACAAGTTCTAACACCTTCTTGCACTTCTCGCAAGGTTTTCGTACCGAAATCATTAACTTTAGAAAAATTTCATTTTCTCACAAACCGCTAGGAGTTTTCGCATGAAATCAATTGCTACATGCTCAAAATGATAATGTGAATATGTCCATATAGTTTGATTTAACCAATTTCAACTTTTTAAAAATCCAATTTTGACCTAGAATGCAAAAATACCCCAAATTCTTCTTGCTGAATTTTCCACTTTAGACTGAGATTTCGATCAATTTTCCTCAAATAAACTTTATAGCCATGAAATTCCAAGTATTGTGCACATGCTAGTATCTTCAAATCAAAATTTCCCCAAATTTGAAATTTTCCAAAAATTACGAAAATACCCTTTTAACTTAAATTTTTAAATAGCATTAACAACAATGTCTTTGCTTCTTCCACAGACATTCACCATGCCAAGGGGTGTACGAGGACGAGGACGAGGTTGGGGTCGTATGGTAGGGGCACTCAAAGGCAGAGGTCAGGTTCCTTCAGAGCCTAGACAGGAGGTTCGGAGGCCAGATAGATTTGACATTCCCTAGGCCGAGTTCTTATACGAGGCCTACTTCAGTTACTGTAACATCGAGCTAGGACGTCTACTACACCTTCGTCAGCTCAGGGTCTTCAGGATTCAGCAGAGGTTCGACACTTTGCAGTGGACACATCTTTTTACAGAGGATCTGCCGATATACCCAGAGCTAGTGAGGTTGTTCTTCAGCAACCTAACCTATACTGAGGAGGCTAGGGGTCCAGGACATCCACTTCGGCTTGTACTTAGGAGCAGAGTCCTTCAGACTCGGATCCGCTTCTCTATGAGATCACTGGCTGAGATCTTGCGGGTCCCTCACTACCCAGATCAGTGCATATGGATACCTGCAGGGGCAGACATAGATAGCTACTTGATGCCATATGAGCTGCGCGAGATATGCTCTACACTGTGGGATAGTCGCCGATGCTTCACTCCGTGGAACAGCGGACGGATGACAGATTCAGCACGGATCATCGGACGCATCGTTGGCCGAAACATCATGCCGAAGGCTGGATGTAATACCCCCCGTATTTCTAACCCGAGATCCGTATTCCAGGTCCGAGAACCCAAAGGTCTAGTCGGGTGAACTTGTGGAGTATCCGGATTGAAGCCCATGATCCATACCCAGGACCATGGATATTAATCCTTTATCTGAAGAGCCTGCCTTGGCTGGAGTTGGAAATTCTGGAAGTCAGGTGTTGTTCAGAGATGTCCGGAATGAAGGTAAGATCTCCCCCATCTCTTATTTAGGGCTAGGTTGGCCTTGGGTATCAGCCCCTAGTAAAAGCACCCTTGTATGGAAAATTACATGGGGGCGGTTACTAGTGGCGGTCGCTTAACCTAAGCGATCGGCCCAAGCGACCGCCCGGTCTGTTTTCGGGGATTTTGCTCTATTTTGCCCCCAGACTTCTATAAAAGGCAACCTCCGTCTCATTAACGATTACTTTATTCGTGGTTGCTTATTTGGGAGTTTAGACGGCTGCGGGGAAGATCCGAAAGAGTCTCTGGAGTACTGACAGTGGCTTGGAAGATCAGTTCTCTTCTTCTCTGGCTTTCTGGTGTGAGGTGTTGAACTAACCCTTCGTTCTCTACTCTCTTTTCTCCGTTAGATTGGTTTTACCCTTTTTCCCTCGTCTCTGTGATTACCCCTTGGATTTTCTTACCCTCTTTTTTAATCTACTTGAGATGGAATAACCGTAAACGGAACCCTACTTCCGTGAGATGGTAAATCCAATCAAGGAGAGGGTTAGGGGTAATCTATTGATGATGATAGTGGATCATTTTCTCTTACCCTTTTGGCTTAGGGAGTGTTTAATTCGAGACTTAGGATGAGATTACTCAAAAACCGGATTGATTGAAATCGAGTAATCAGAAGCCTGAGTTTCGGATTGAAATTCACTGTTTTTGGGGCGGTCACTAGTGGCGGTCGCTTAACCTAAGCGACCGGCTGGTAAAATGATGACCAATTGGATTTCGGTTCTGATTCAAATTGATTTATGTGACTTATATATTCTAATAACCTTGTGTTTAGGTGATTACTATTTAAAAGAAAAGTCTATTAATAGTTACTGGATTCCATTTTACGGACGTTTCAGTTATATGCAAGTAAGGACGTCTATCTTATCTATCTACATATACTTGAACATGTTAATCTGATAGTTGTTAGTCTTGATTTCTATTATTATATGCTGCTGTAGTTGTATTGATTTCTAATATACTATTGTTGTTTGCTTTGATTTCATAATTACCTGGTGAATTGTGAATGTTATATGATTATGGTAATTGGTATATGGTTATGATAGTTGGGGTGTTCCTTTTGGGATATCTTGGCTGATGATATCAGAAGGCTGTGGAATGGGACACATGCCTTGTGATACCTTCAGCACTATCATGATTAATTGATGACATTGTTAGGATGAGTCTAGATTGCATGGCTAGGTACCCCACATGCTACTACCCTTTCGGTAGGGGAATTGAAACCGAGTAACCCGTGATGACAGTGATGTGACTTGGTGGTCCACTGTTAGTCATATAAATGGTAGGGTTGCATATGTTAGGGTTGGGCTCATGGATGTCCAAGGACCGGACCGGGTGTCGTGAGGAATCATGAGAGCATCCGCCCCAATAATATGTGGATGACCATAGGGTTAAGGAGTAGAGTCCAACAGAGGTAGCCAGTCCGTGAGGATTCTTACTCCTAGGTTGCGAAGGATACTGAACCGAGTTGGTTGGTGCCATAGGGGATGTATCTGGACTTCATGTAGACATGTAACCATTATGACCTTGCATTGGATTAGAAACCCAGACATGCTCCAGTACTCATTACCAATGGTCGTGGTGAGAGAGTGTGGACTTAACCCCTAACCATGGTTTGTGAGCAGTGTGGACTTTCCCTTTTTCCCTGGATCCCTACGAGAGGTAACCAGTCCTTGCCGGATCGGTGTGATGAGACTTACCCGAGAGGAGGGCTGGTGTTTATCTTAAAGCATGTCGGCTATTAGAGACTTGCATAGTTAGAAATCATAGCATCATTCATGTTTTGCATTCATTCATATTACTTGTTGTATCATGGCATTTTTGGATGATGGATGAGATATATGATTGTTTCTTCTCGAGTTCTTTAGAACTCATTCCTTTATTCTTTGTATGTTTTTAGCCTATACAGAGGAAGGATTTATATCTGAAGATGGGCTGGTTCCCTATGAAGGAACCATCCCGTTTGAAAAAGATGTGGCACCTCCAGTGGGAGATGGAAATAGCATGTGCGGGAGTTCCTGCGGGTGCATGGAGTGCGCTTATCGCACCGGTTGATGGTCAGAGGCGAAAGGTGGTCAGGCAGTTCGCACTGAGACTGGAGAAGAATTGGAGAACCCCTCACCTTATTAAACTGGAGTCTAAGTTCATTGACTTAGAGAAACAAACTGGAAAGAAACTAATATAAATACTTTTGAATTATTCCGCTGCCCTCATTTTTGTTTTATCCTTTATTATTTATTTCTTTCCTTTGATATTGGAGCATTTTGGGCTCCTGTAATTCATTTAATTCAGTTATTGAATATTCTTTGCTCATGATTATCTATATTTGTCTTAAATATTGTTGATAGACTAAAACCTTGGATCTTGTGAAGGATCGCACCCACGGGTTGTCGGGCGGGTAACCGAGACCGACGGGTGGGGTGTGACACTTGACATCACCATCGGGTCATAGTGATGGAAGCCTTAGTCATCTACCGCATCTACATGGGATTCGAGATCGACCTTTCCTACATCATACAGCAGGTCATGCTGGATCTGCGGCCTAGCATGCGAAACCTTTGCTATGGGAGGCTACTGACCTTGATCTTCAAGCATTTCGGGGTGAGTTCCGAGGATACACCAGTGGACACTGGTTCACGAGGATACATTATCGGGACTCGGACCATTCGTCAGATGAGGCTGCAACAAACTGTGAGATCTCCTGGTCCAGAGGGTGAGGATGATGATGAGACAGAGGATGAGGAGCAGGAGTCAGAGGATGGAGAGGAGGATATCGGTCCAGATAGTGATGATCAGGCCGGAGATGATACAAAGATGCACGAGGCTATGCCGGAGCATCACAAGTTTCCTTCCTCGCACTTTGAGACAGGTGGCCCTTCTCATGCAGTTCCAGAGACTACAAATCTCAGTGCACAGGTGAGATCGATGACTTCCATGCTGAAGAGGATGGAGGTCAGGCAGGAGCAGATGTATGAGAGGATGGAGTCACGACAGGATAGGATAGAGCACTAGGTGACTCAGCTATCAGAGGACTTCAAAGCTTACAGAGATCAGAGGAGATCACCTAGATAGATTGTACTTAGGATTTTCCTTTTATGCTTTTCATATTTAATCGTTGTAAAACTCTAAATATTAACGAAGTTCACTTTGTTTCACTTTTATTATTGTGTATTATGCACTTTTCTTGTATTGCATTAAGTGACAATTGTTTAAGTATAATTATTGTGCATTATTCAGAAGTATTCAGTTATGCTTCATTATACAGTTTCTAATCCAAGTGTTCTATTATTCACTTCTAAGAGTAGATGAGTCACCTCTGGATCTATGACTCAGGAATGTTCTGTTACGTTTTTCTATGGTTAGGATTTCCTCGAACTTTGGGCTCTGATACCATTCTGTCACATCCTCCCAGCCGATACCCTAACTGGCATACCCGAGAGTGTGATCCACAGCCCCGAAGATCAAGTATTGAGGAAATCATCCTCCCACATATAAAATAACATAATCATAAACAGGAAATAATCAAGGTTTAAAATATTATAAGCAAAAGATTAAAATCAAGAAATGAATAATCAATATATTCAAAGTGCAAAAATGATACCAGATGTAATCACATCAAAAGAAGTAGAGTGAGGCAGAAACTCACTCCACAAAATACAGCGGAACGCAGAATGTAAGTCTAAAAGAAATAACAACTAAATCAAAGGAACTAAGAGAAATATCTAAACATCAGGGTTTTCTATTCTATATATAACGTCTTCAAAATAGTGGACTTCATCAATCCATTTGAGACTTTCCACCTCCACGTTGTCTTTAGTCATAGTACGCAGCTTGATCAACTGAGGGATCATCAGAGTAATCTTGATTGTTGCCCACACCGTGCGTGTAGTACGCTTCATCAGCTTGCGCTTCATCGTACTGTTCGCCATAGTAATCAGTACCTGTAGAATAGTCTAACAAAAACAACGTACAAAAGGAATGAGTTCAAAGAAACTCAGTAAGGTAGTTAATCCATAACAACATAAATAACATGGAAGCAAACCATAACAAGATGCAATACAATATGAAACAAATAATGTATGTATGCATCTAAACTCTATGTATGCTGGTCTCTATGGCAGACATGCTTTAAGTCATAGCACCGTACTTCTTTGGGTAGGTCAATCACACAACGCCTTTCGGTAGTGGGTCCGGCATCCCTCAGGACAAACCATGGCAGGGGGTTAAGTCAACACACTCTCTCACAACCATTTGGCATAAGTACCGGCGCATGTCAGGGAAAAGCCTAGCCCAATGCAAGTCATCTACTCAGTTACATCAACTCAGGTCCAGATACTTCCATTCCTCGCCCCTGGCGATCCTTTCTGGTATCCTTTCCACTAGAGTCCTAATAGTCCAGGACTACGGACTCATCAACCCTATTGGTTATCCACATATGGTAAACGGGAAGCTCTCATGTCCTCTCACAGGTTGGTTATCGGTCTTAAGCGCCCATGAGCCCAAGTCTAGCCATATGCAACCCTCCAATACATGGCCCCCACAATGTGATTCCTGTCCTCTCACGGGTTGGTTACCGGTCTTGAGCGCCCGTGAATCCCCATTGCTGCCACGGGTCGTTCGGTCTCAATGCCCTTCCGAATCGGGTCTGATATAATGGGGACATCCTAGCCAAACACTGCTAGACAGCCCTAGTATGACATCCATTGATTCGGGAAAGCGTCGATGGGCATCTTCGGAGAACATCCCATACTATTTCCGATAATGTCCAAGGACAGAAGTGTCAAAAGGACACCTCCCAATCCCAAACCAAACTTAATCAAACACAGTCTCAGATCAGTCATGACATATACAATCAGCAACTCATTATATAAAAGAGAATGTAAGGTCATGATCAAATCATTAAACAATAAAGTAATAAGCAATCTCACATAAGTCTAAGTAATAAAAGAATCATGATAAAGAGCTATTGTTCTCACAGTAGTACATCAGAATATAAAGTGTACAAACAGTAAACAACTCATAGTTTCGTAAAGTAGAAACCAGAGAGTATGCAATCTATGTAGTTAAGGAGATAACTGTCCTTACCTTCTAATTCGTAAAGGAACTTAGAGAATCAAGTAAGACCTTGACTAAACCTGAGAAAAGAGTCTTAAACAAGTGTATACTATGAGTGAGGAAAGATCACAATTCAATCAAAACAGACCAAGAATGGGGTTGCTGTACCCATTGGTCGACTGATTGGTCTACTTTGATCGACCAACGAGACGATAGCCTTCAAAAATCAGAATTTTTAGAATATGAATCCGAATTTGGTGGTTCAAAATGGTACAAAATAAGGGGGAAACTTTAATGGAAACATCTAAGTCTATAGAGGACAACAAACCATTAATCAAATCAAGTTTCCAGGTCACAACTCAGGAACCAGAAAGTTAACCTAATTAGGTTAAACATAGATTATGAAGGAAAAATATAATATCATCAAGGGTAAGGAATTAAAGATTAATAGGTTACAATTCTAGTAAAGAAAATAAAGTGAAAGTCTTCTAACATGATCAAAATGGGGGTTCTTGATTTTACCCAAGAAATTAGGGTTTCACCCTTTTTGGCTCCCATGAAAAGGTTGAGAGTTCCAGATGAAGGGAGGTAAATTGTTAGTCAAAAATAACAAGAAGAATCATTCAATGATAAAGTTTAGGTTCATATAAATTTTACCCAAGAGGTTTCCCTCCCATGGGGAATTACCAAAGGTTCTCCAGATGACCACACAAGGTTAGGGTTTCGAGGGTTAGGGTTTCCAGGATTTAACTGGCAAGGGATGAGATCATGATGATGATCATGGATCTCAAGGAACATGATGAGATCATGGAATAGATGGTTGCAAGAATGCAACATCATCTTCCTGATCTTAATCAAGAACAGATTTAAGAAAAGAAAATCAGAGATAGAGAGGAAAGAGATCATACACATACCTTTGATGCTGGAGGATGAAGATTGCTTGAGTTCTTGTGAGATATCAACCAAGAATGCAAGGGAATCGATTAGAATAGGGTTCTAACTCGTTCCAGAGGCTTAGGAGGCAGATGAGGCGGAGTATTCCCGAGATTAGACTTAAATAGAGTAGCCACGATTTAAATTTCAAAAACAAAATCAATTGATCGATTGATTGGTCAACCTGTCCAGTCGACCAATGAATCGACCAATCAGAAAAACAACTTCAAAACAGGGAATTGAAAGCTCAAATCAAGTCCAAACATCAAGGGGTTTTGCACACACCTAAAGTGACATACCTAGTAGGTAGAAATGCCTTCGAACCAATACAGAGAGCACTCCAAGTCCATCAACTAATCCAATCTTCATCATGGTGCAGTTTCCATAGAAGGGACACTGACATCCACACTCAAGGATTCCACTCCAGCCATCAAGTCTTCAACTGAAATGGCTAAGCTAACTTCTTGCCTTACTTCGGGTTGCTGGACCTACAAACAACTGGGTTTCCGGGTCAGGGTTAGGGTTGGGTTTCACAATAGAGGATCCCAAAATCAAAACTTCCAAAAATAACATAATCAGCTTTTGGAGCTGCATTGGTCGATGGGATTGGCCAAGGAGGATCGACCAAAGGGTCTTCCATAATCAAATGCTGAATTTTGATCTCCAAGGTTAACTCCAATCACTTAGGCCTTCAACCAACTTAGGGAAGGGTCTGAATTGACTTTTTAGGACTTTCTAAACCTATCAACACTGAATTCTGGGTCCCACTTACAGGTTTAATATCCACAAGTCACTTCTTTATCCCAAAACAGATAAGGTCTCCAGGCTAGGTTTAGGGATGGATTTCACACTCTAGGACTTAGAAAACAATAGATCAAGGTCTTAAAATAACTTAAAATTAGATCTAGCATGGATTAAAAATCAATTAACTCAAAAGAGAATACCATCATGAAGGTCATGCTAGGCTTTTACTGAAATCACACCGTGATATTCACGAAAGGAATAGAGTGAATAGGGAGGAACCGAGAATCGTAGAAAACATAGCTCTGATACCAATGTAGGTTATATTCCACATAAATCAATTACATAATTGAAGGGGAAAGATCCTTACTTGGATTTGCTTTCCTAAATATAGAACATCTACAACGGAAGTAATTTGGATCCACATCCTCGTTCCTCCACCAAAGCTCCACTGGTTTGATTCCACAATCTCTAGGAAATGGAATAAATTCCACAACCCGAATGTCGTGGAAGGATGGTATAGAGATCTAAAGCAAGGAGAAGAAAAAACTACACAAGGAAGACTCTTCCTACGTTTTCTTGAAGAGGGGGAGAGAGAGAGTAAGGGAGCCGCCTTTTTTTTGGAAAAAATTTCACGCACGAATAATTCACACTCAAGTGATGCGGTGGTTACAAATATATAACCCTATATTTTGTAACCGCCTAAAAGTGATTTTCCAGTTTTGCCCTTGGGCATATATTTAAATTAATAAATATTAAATCCCAACAGTATGAACTGCCATCTATAGATTGGAGGACTTCTAGTTCCTTTTTCAGATTCTCAATATTTGTTTGGAGATGCACAATCTCTTCCCGGTTGGATTTCTTAAAAACCACTTTGTAGTTGTCCATTTTCTTATTCAATCTGTCATCCATTGATCCAATTTGACTTTTACTCTATTCTTGAATAGCCACCATGACTTACATTGTGGGTGCCTAAACCAAGTGCTTTCAATCGAAATGGCACTTGTCTTCTGCATTTTCCTCCCTTACAGCAAGGTGTGAAATTCGCTGGTTTGCACCTAAGCGAACCTGGCAAAATTCGTCTAGATTTTTCCAATAAAAAAAAAAACTAATTTTGCCGACATGAGAGTATGAGAAACTTGCAGAACAACAAAAGTCAAAAGGTCACTCATTATTCATTAAATAATAATATTAATGTGAATGTCGATTGCTCGGCTCCCAAGGTACCACTAGCCATTCAATATTTGAAAGGTGACGCGTGAACAAATGGATTAGATTGCCATTAAATATTTGAAACAATGAAAAGTTACTTTTAAATGGATGCATGAAGTGTGAACAACTGGATCAAATTTGAGATTTTAGAAAGCCATTAAATATTTGTGCGTTTTCTTATATTTTCTTCCTTTTGTGACGGCGGTTCTGGCAAAGCAGAGATGAAGCTCATGGGTGGCTATTTGCGATGGCAGTTCCGACGAAGAAAAGCATAGATGAAGAAAGAGTGCTGAAGATCGTCTCATTTTCTTCTGAATTCTTCTACCTTTGGTGGTTGGCTCCCCAATACATGTTGTTTGAACTTTGGAATCGCTGATTGGTTCACTAAAGCTGGAATTGCAAAGATCGCCACTTGTTGCCTTGTTGGTTCCTTTCAGAAGCAGAGTGCGCAGTCGAATCTATTAGCGAAAAAAAACCCTAACCTCTCTCACCTTATCGCAAAAATCCATTAAATATATGCTAAGTTCTTTGCATGGAGAGAGAAAGGAAGGAATAGCAAGGAAGATTTTTGTGATTCCGTCGAATAGATGTCAGGTTTGGGGAAATTTCACTTGAACTTCGACAGTATTTCGTCATTTGCCGGAAAATCGTTGATTTTCCGGCAATATAGAGCATATATTGTTTCGGTGCCAAACAAAATTCGTTTGGTCAACCAGCTGAAATTCGCCAAATGGTAGTACCATGCCTTACATTCCAGCACTAGGTGATTATGATCTGGACCAAAAGCGGGTTTCACAAACAACATTGCAACCATAGAGAGCTCTCCACTAACAATTCACTAAGGTTCGATGAAGTCTAATCCTTATATTTTCAATCCCTCTTCTCTAATTGTCCATGTATATGTTGGACCTTTCAAACCCAGATCAATTAGACTGCCAGTATTTACCAATTTCAAAAACTCTATGCAATCCTAGACATATGGGGAGCTACATAGGAGCTGAGGGGTGACATGGCCCCTCCCCCATTTTTACAAAAATTTGGTCATTTTCCCTTTTTTTTTCTCATTCCACATGTGAAATACCACTATTTGTCCCCCCCCCCCCTCAACCCTCCAATATTGAAATAATTTTTAAAGGAAAAGATAACAGATATAAATGTCATTCTCAATAATTATCTAACAATTATTATTAAACCCTATTTTTAAGGAATGAAAAGTTAAATCCCATATATAAACTAACTAATAATCCCTTAAAATTTCTCCCTATTTATTCTCTCCTCTTTCCATTCGTATTTATTCACTCCACTTTTCTTTCTTCTTCTTTTTTCCCCCTCTTCTTTCCTCACGCATCAAAAAACAGCTTATGAAAAATCTGGAAAAGCTAGCAAACTTTGGAGTTTATTCCTAAATCTTCTCCATAATTAGGTGTTTCTATTTCTCAATTTATTTTTGTCTCTCTTCCCCCCCCCCCCCCTCTATTTCTTTCTCTTTCGATTTCTTTGTTTTTTTTTTAATACACGAACTAATTGAATATTTTTTCAATTAATTATTGAACTAGTTATTTTTTCTAACATTGTATTGAACTAATTGAATCAACTAAACAAATCACTAGTATCTAATTCTTATTCTTTTTAAAAAACCATGGACTAAACAATTAGAAAACAATTCTTAAACCTTTTTTTTTTTTTTTAAATTAGTTCAAAATTTTCTATACTATTGTCTAGTGATTTGTTTAATTAGGTTCAATTTTAAATCAAATACTAGCTTATGGTTAAACAATTTGTGGGAATTAGAATACAAAGTTGAACTGCATAGTTGAGTTCAATTTATTTTTATAATTTTCAGTCAATTCTAGTGATTTGGAGGAAATTTTAAAAAAATGGTCTAAGAATTCTCTAAACAACTTATTCCTAAAATTGAAAAAAAATATATATTTTGAATTAGTTATTCCCAAAAAAATTTAACTCTATTTTTAATGTGTAGGTTCTACGTCAAAATATGATAAAATAATTTGGAGGTGAAATTCCCAATGGATCTCATATGGGGCTCACACAATATATGTGGTGAAAAACTGTTATTATTTGTCCAACGGGGAGGCGATCCGGATTCTCAATATTCGCCTCCTCCCCCTTGTTGAATCCTAGCTCTGCCCCAGATCCTTGGTTATATTCTGGTTGCCACCTTTCTTTTCCTGCCACATCAAATGTGAATTACAATTTAAAAATCTCATATTAATAGCCAACGCTAGGTTCCGGTCTCCCCAATTTGGGATAATTTCTGCCAAATTGCCCCTATATGCTGTTTCACACGATCACCATAATTAAATGACAAGAAAAATGGACTCTCCTGTGCATTGGAGTTCAGTATAGCTCTTTTTGTTCAGTTCTCTCATAATGCAGCAACTTCCCATCAACCCACTAGTGGCAAATAAAAAATTCTGTTTATGATCATTTTCTTGACAATCTGTATCAGCTGAAATTGACCTTTGGAAAGTCCTGATTCCAATCAGCCAGAGGACTTATATGCATAGTTATGGTTGATCAATTCAGTGAATCTACATCTTGTAGACGAAGTCTCTAGAAAATCATTTATCTCAACAAATGGTTCCCGAGTTTAACAGGACTTGGCGAGGCTCGGATTTACTTAGCCTTCCGTTTCCAGCAATTTTGGGGCATTTCCTTCTCAAGTAACCCAAAGATCATGTCAATGTTAAATTTATGAGTTTCATCCATCGTAAACATTTTTCCTCCTGACAGCTTTCTGCTCAAACATTTGCCTGGAGAGTGAAACATATCAAGAGAAGCAAACTCTGGAGCCAGATGCATTCATCAGATAATAAAGTACAAATATCTACAATAATTCATTCATAGTTCTAGCCTAAATTAGAAGAGGTGTAAATACATTGGTGTATAAAATATGAACCAAAAAAAAGGTGCCAGCATCAAAATGGCAATCATATTGTTCAGAGAGTTACTGGAAACTGTAGTCTCAATAGAAAATTAGTCACAAGATTTACTGATACTGAAATATGTGAAACAAACAGGTATTATTACAGTAACAGATGAAGAAATGTGAAGGGTTGAGTTCACAAGGTTGTCCTCAAGAACTGTACAACAAAATAGACGACAGCCAGGAAAAGTGCAATCTGGTATGCATCCCTTTGGAAGTTGTCATCCCTTTGGAAGAACTGAATAAACAACCAAGACATTAGGCAGAGGTTAGAAATATCTTCTGAGATTTATCATATACAAAATAGCCCCTACATGTTTAGAATCTGATGTAGCCAAAGGATCCAATATTGAAAGACAATGCAAATGATAATCTTTACTATTAATCTTGAATGATGGTACAAGGAATTGGTAAAACTTGGGGACTCTCTCAACCCAAGGTGGGGACTCACTCAACCCTAGAGGATTCACTCAACTTTTTAACACAAGTGTGCACAAGCAAAAGTTATCTTCCAAGTAAATAACCTCCTTCCGTGATGGGATTACATATATATGTATAGAATGAAGACTATAAGGGGGGGGGGGAAGAGAGAGAGAGCGAGAGAGAGAGAGACATTTGAGGGGAAGAGAAGAGGGGTGGAGGTTGAACGGTCAAGAGCATTTAAAAGAACTCGTCCTTGACTGCGTCCCCACCTTGGGTTGACCGTTTGGGGCTTAGGCTTCATCATCCTCTCTCGCTTGAGAAGAACTTGTCCTTGAGTTTGGGTCACCAAAATATGGGTAGAGATCTGAGATGTTAAAAACAAGACTAATATTCATGCCTTTAGGTGTTTAAGTTCTTGCAAGATTGAACCCTGACCTGAAATTTGTCAAAGGACATCTTCTTGCTGGTGAGCATGTCCCTAATCTTAGTGAAGCATATTCTAGACTTCAACGTATTGCCTTGCCTGAAGGGAGTTCTCCCAAAAAAAGTTCTAAAGGAGAAAATTCAGCCTTCACTACCTCTTATGGAAGGGGACATGGTTGTGGTTCAGGGGGAGTTAGTAGGTCTTCTGGAGGTCGTAGTGTTTAACTGTCTGATAAGACATCTCGACTTTGTACTCATTGCGGTAAAACAGGGCACTTAGTGGAAGCTTGTTGGGCCAAACATGGAAAACCAGAGTGGGCTAAGCACCTTGCCAATCATGCCGTTTCTGATGGTGGTACTGATACTGTAGCAAACAACGATAGTGGTTCTGGATCTTCTTCAGGGGACTTGTCTAAGACTCTAAGAGATGATGTAAGCCAAATCCTTCGCCGATTGCAAAATATTGAAACTGGCGCTTCCACATCCACTAGTACTTCTGCTGCCACACTTTCTCATGCAGGTAACACATCACTTCTCACTTCTACTCCCACCCCTTGGATCATCGATTCAAGGGCCTCTTCCCATATGACTGGTAAGTCATCACTTTTTAGCTCTTTTTCTAAATCTACCACTAAAAATTCTGTTGTCAAAGCTAATGGGACTTCCACACCTATTCTCTTACTTTATCATCTGTACTTCATGTTGCTAACTTTCCTTTTAACTTATTATCTATTAGTCAATTAACTAAAGCACTAAACTGCTCTCTGACTTTTACTCCCACTTATTGTGTTTTCCAGGACCTTCACACGAGGAAGACGATTGGTGGAGGGTGTGAAAGGAACGGACTCTACTATCTGGACTATGCTACCCCTATTGCGGCTCTTTCTGATAATTGTGTAGATGCTCTCCAGTGGCACTATCGTTTAGGCCATCTGTCTTTACCTAGATTAAAAATTTGATTTCCTTCTTTTAAATCAGTGTCTAGATTAAATTGTGAAGCGTGTGAGTTAGGGAAGCATCATCGTGCCACCTATCCTCCACGCTCTATCTCTCGTAGTGAGTTCTTATTTTCTCTTGTTCATTCCGATATTTGGGGCCCTTGTAGAATTAGTAATAGGCATGGTTTTCGATATTTTGTTACTTTTGTGGACGATTTCTCTCGTCTTACATGGTTGTATCTTTTAAAGGATCGGACATAGTTCTTAACTACATTTAAAAGTTTTATTCATGAAATTCGGACTCAATTTTCTCTTCCTATTAAAATTTTTCAGTCTGATAATGCTTTAGAATATGTGCAACATGATATATCTAACTTGTGTGATTCTCTAGGAATAATTCATCAAACCAGTTGTTCATTCACTCCCCAACAAAATGGAGTGGCTGAACGCAAAAATTGTCACCTCTTGGAGGTTGCACGCGCTATTTTGATTCAGATGAATGTTCCAAAGAGTTACTGGTGTGATGCGATTTTGATTGCTGGTCATTTAATTAACTGTATGCCTATGCCTTTGCTTTCTGAAAAATCTCCTTTTTCAATTGTTTTTCCCAATAGAGAACCGTTTTCAGTTCCACCCAAAATTTTTGGTTGTGTGTTTTGTTCACATACCACATCCTTTGGATAAACTTTCCCCCCGTTCTATTAAGTGTATTTTTCTTGGGTACTCACGAACTCAAAAAGGTTTTTCGCTGTTATGATCCAGTTCTTCGCAAACAATTTACAAGTGCAGATGTGACCTTTTTTGAAGACACTCCTTATTATCTTAGTCAATCGTTGTCTGTTGAAAATTGTGTTTTGGATGATACTCTTCCTATTCTCTCTTTAGTTCCTTCAACTAGCAATGTTCCTCTACAGGTTTATCAGCGAAGACATAAGTTGCTAGAACATATTGTGGATAGTAGAGTTCCTCCTAACAATATTAGCGGCTCTCCTTTAGTGGAGCCTGAAGCTGGCCCTACGGATGTTCCTTCTTCATCCTCTCCACCGGCAGATTCTTCTAGTGGAGATCCCACTCTGCCTTCAGATGACTTACCAAATGCTTTAAGGAAAGGTACTCGTACTTGCACTTTACACTCTAACATTGTTTATCCTGTTTCCAATTTTGTTTCCACCTCTCATCTCCCTCCTTGCTTTGTCTATGTCTGCCGTTCATATTCCAACCCATCATACCGAAGCTCTTAAAATTCCTGGCTGGAAAGCCGCTATGGATGTGGAAATGGATGTAAACATTCTCGTCATACATGGTCTTTAGTCAACTTACCTCCTGGGAAAGATGTGGTCCGCTGTCGGTGGGTGTATACTATTAAGTACCATTCTGATGGTATGGTTGAAAGGCTTAAGGCCCACTTGGTGGCTAAGGGCTATACACAAACATATGGTGTAGATTATTTTGAGATTTTTTCTCCTGTGGCAAGACTTAATTCTGTCCGTGTCTTGATATCTTTGGTGTGAATTATGATTGGACTCTTTTTCAGCTTGACATAAAAAATGCATTCTTATATGGTGATCTTTATGAAGAAGTTTACATGGAGCAACCTCCGGGGTATGTTGCTCGGGGGGGAGGACAAGTGTTCGTGTTTGCGAGGCTTCATAAAGCGATTTATGGACTCAAACAGTCTCCACGGGCTTGGTTTGAGAAATTTAGCAAGACTGTGGAGTCTTTTGGTTTTGTACTGATGTTATTCGATCACTCTATATTTGTTAGACGGCGGGGGTGATTGTGTTGTCATTATGGCAGTTTATGTTGATGATATTGTTCTTTCAGGAAATGATGTTGATGCAATCCATACAGTTAAGGCACACTTACAAAAATCTTTCCAAACCAAAGATTTAGGTGATCTACAATATTTTTTGGGGATTGAAGTGATCCGCAGTAAATAAGGAGTAAGTTTGTCACAAAGAAAGTATGTGTTAGATCTTTTGACTGAGACTGGCATGCTTGCTTCTAAACCTAGCGACATTCCCATGGATCCTTAATTGAAGTTAGGACGTGATGATGGTGACTTGTTAGATGATGTCCATCGTTACAGGAGTATTATTGGGAAACTTATTTATCTTACTGTTACTCGTCCTGATATTTGTTATTCTGTTGGTGTGTTGAGTCAGTTAATGCAGTCTCTAGGAAGGCTCATTGGGACGCAGCAATGAGAGTGCTTCGGTACCTCAAGAGTGAGCCCGGAAAAGGGCTCATCTATCGACCAAATCGGAGTATGGACTTGGTTGCCTTTTCTGATGCAGATTGGGTTGGATCCGTCATTGATCGCCGGTCAACCACAGGTTATTGTACTTTTCTTAGTGGATTTGGAAGAGTAAGAAACAATCCACCATTGCTCGATCTAGTGCTGAAGCTGAGTATAGGGCTATGGCCCAAACCGCTACTGAATTGATGTGGCTTCGTTCATTGTTAGAGGAAATAGGATTTCCATTTTCTACCCCAATGAAAATGTTTTGTGATAATCAGGCAGCCACTTACATTGCTAGTAGTCCAGTGTTCCATGAGAGAACGAAGCATATAGAGGTATATTGTCGCTTTGTGCGTGTGATGCAGTGAAGAAGAAGCTTATAGCAACTCCTTTTGTGAACTCTACTGACCAACTAGTTGATTTGTTCACCAAAGCTCTGTTCAGACCAAGTTTTCAGTTTATCTGTTGCAAGCTGGGCATGGGAGATTTGTATGCTCCAGCTTAAGGGAGAGTGTTGAAGTATACGTAAATTTGGAAGTTTTACTGTTCACGTTACTGTTCACGTGAACAGTATTATGCTATTGTTTTTATTATATTTTCTATTTCTAATGTGGGAGTCTTGCTACATAAGTTTTGGGAGTTTTTAGAAAGCATAGTTTCTATTTTGGTGGTAGTTTCTATTTTCAGAACTTTCTATTTTAGGAGTTAAGAAGTTACTAAAGCTGTAATATTTTGTTTCATTTTTTCTAGAGGACAATTACTTGTCTCTCAAGTTGTATTAGATTCATTATAAGCTATAAATAAAAGTGTTCAGTGATTCTAGACTCTTTAGCTAAGAATCACAGGTCTTTTCTATTGGTTCTTCATCTCTCTTCTCTTCTTCTTCTTCTTCTTCTTCTTCTTCTCTCTTTTCTTTGTTCAAATTCAACTGCTATTTTGATTGTTTAAAGCTTGTTTTCTAACAAAGTCCAAATAGAGTCACCCCACCCAATTAGAGTTAGAATTTTTTTTTTTATTTTTTATTTTTTATTTTTTAATTTTTTATGTAAGGCTATAAATAAGCCAACCAATCATTGTAAAGATTAGTTTGCATTGAATAAGAAATTAGTATCTATTGTGGAAAATTGGTTTGTGGCTTCTTGGGAGGGCCCCTACGGATGTTCAGATATTCTTGCCTTCAATTGCAGCAGCCATGCTTCAAGATCCAGCACCTTCCATCTTCAACAGCAGCATCTTCTAGCCATCACAGCCCCTCCCCACTTCATCTCCTCTTTGCAGACCTAGGAAACCCCACCCCCATCCATCCCAGTGTCTTCCCCACCCCCGACAGCACCTTAGATCCCCTCCCATACCCCCCTGCGACACCTCCCAGCCCCCCTCCTGGTGTGAAACAGAATTCAGCCCCTGGCCAAATCCCTGGAGTGGACCCCACAGCCACTTCAAAGTGGTGCACCTAGGGCAGGCCAAACCCTCCAGGAGGGGTAATTTGATCATCAGCCCTAATTATATGCTGGTATTTAACTTCAGAATTTATTTCTTTATATCCAAAGTCTTGTTTTGTTTAGAAGTCTTGAATTGATTTGTGAGTTGAATTCTTAAGTCCTTAGAAGTCTTTCTTTAAAATTGGACTCCTATAGATAAGTTACATCTTTTATTTCAAGAAGAATTCTTTAATTTGGGTGGTTGTTAATTAGTTGTAAAAAGGTATTCTATCTTATAAAGGGAACCCTAGTTAGATTGGTTTCTAAGTTCTAGTTGAGTCCAAATAGAGTCTCCCAGTTTGAGTTAAGTTCCTCCTTTTTTATGCAAGGCTATACATAAAGCCAGCCTATGATTGTAAACTTCAGTCTGCATTGAATAAAGAATTGATACCTCTTGTGGGAAATTGGGTCGTGGCCTTCTTGGGAGGACCACGGCAGATTTTCAAGTATTCTTGCCTTCAATTGCAGCTTTTTGATTCAAGAAACAGCAACATTCATATACTCCCAGCAGTCTACAAGTAAGTGCATACACCCCTAGCCCCTCCCCCTTCATCCCTAGCCATCATAGCCCCTTCCCCCCTGTGGCAGCAAGAAAGCCCTCCCCCTACTTTTTCTTGTGGCAGCCTCTCCCTAACCCCCCCCCTTTTTCGGTTTTCTTTTAAATTCCTGTTTTCTTTTATTTTCTGAAACATGCGGCAGAATTGAAATATAAAAGAAAGAAGAAAGAGGGGGGAAAAAAAGAGAGAAAAGAAGAAATGAAAAAAAAGGGAATAAAGAACAAGAAAATTAAGATTCTTGGCAGAATATTGGAAAATTTTCAAGAATTCAACAACATCCCCTCTCTTTGCTGCAAGCTCCCTCCCTCATCCAAGATACTCCACATTCCATTTGAACACTTAATTACCTATACTTTTCCCTCCTTGGTTTTCATCTCAATTCCCTACCCATACAATTTTGTTAACAAAATCTTCTTTATCTTTTGTTTCATCCAAGAGTCATTCCCACAATCTTCCTAAAACCTTTCCATATCAATTCTGTTGCTGTGAAATCCTGCTCGATCAAGTGTACTGGCAAAAAAGTGCGACACCTCCGACGCTCAAGTTAGTCGAATACCCAATTTTTTAACAAAGCAAGCAGGTTGCAACAAGCAAAATAGCTAGTTGGATTGATTCTTGAAAAACAAACCTCAACACTGGTGTGGCTATGGGTTTTTATAGTTTAAGTTACCTTGACAAAGCAGTTGAGTTCGACCTGAATTCTACAATTAGGTCCTTATCTGTTGGGAGAGAGTGTTTCACCCTTATTGTGATTGCTGAGTCCAATCCAGACTCTATGAACGATCCGTCCTTTCCAACTCGGTTAGGACTCTTATTCCTAATTTTGAGGAAGTTTATAGTCATCGCTGCTTACTGGTTGTTTCACTCATGGTCTGACCAGGATTTGTTCAGGTCATTCTGGTCATGGTCGGACCAAATATGTTCGACAGGTTTTACCCGTATCATAAGTTCCCTAGTCTCTAGGGTGGAGCATCTTGGTGCTCAGGCTTAGGGACTATTCTTCTCTCCAAACACTTACTATTAGATCAACCAAAGTCTTTGGTCAGAAACTTAACTCAAGTAATGCCCGTTGAGTCATCTGCTGGCACATTGATGGTGAGTGACGTTGCACAGCAGAAAAAGGCTGCGAATGCTGGCACGTCCCCCAATTTCTCCCATTTTGACACGTGGCCACGTCTTTTGAAGTGACGTTAGGCGGTTTAAATTCAAAGTGTCCTTTCATCTCTATCCGTTAAAATGCCTTTCATCCACGCCTTCCATCTAGAATCTCACGTACGTCTGATCAACGTCCTTTTACACCATTAGATATGAATCTCTTTTGTTTTTATGAGATGGAATCCTAATCGTTAAGATGTTATTCTTCTGAACCACCCAATTGAGATCTAGACAGGAGATCTAAAGTCACCCCCTTTGCCCCATCGGATAAAGTCACTTTTAGGACCTTTAGATTGGAATCTTCTGAAGCATATAAAAAAGGGAAATTTTATACCTTTTTTCTTACTTCATCTTATTCTTGAGAGGCATTTGAAGCGGAGGTGATTTCTCGGAGAGCATTTTCTTGGATTTTTTGTGTTCTTTGTGCCTTTCCTGTTTTATTTCAACAAAACAAGTAAGTTTCCTCACCTTCCTCATATATTTATTCCATTTCTCTTGTTGTAATGTCTTTAGTGATGGCTTTTGTATTTGTTTGTTTGTTTTTGTGTCTTCCTTTATCTCTGAATATTTTCCTTTAGTCCGGGAAGAAATGGGAGTGAAGTCTGTGGCGTCAAAACCCCCTAGGTCCTCTAGGTCTGTTGGCCCTTCAAGCTCTGTCACTAAGAGTGATAGATTGAGTGTGGAGAGTGATATTCCCTCAAGTGAAGGTACTCAGAACGTCGAGCCTTCCTCCCCAGCTCCTAGTCAAGATTTTGGGGGAAACATTTCCAAAGAATCTGACCAAGATCCTAGTTCTTGACAAAAGATGGTCGATCATCAGGCTAGTAAGCCTCTTAGCATACGAGCTCGTTTTAAGGCGAATAGGAGAAGGTGGGTTAATAGCCTTTCTCCCGAGGAGTCTAAGGCCAACCGTCACAAACCTTGTACTCCCAAGCACATTGACTTCGATCCAACTACCTTTGGGCCAAAAAAATTTCCTTCAGAGATTACCGAAGAGGACTTGGAGCTTATTTGGGCTTGATACGCCATTCCCAACGAATAGGCTGTTCGAGTTCCTTCCGAGCATGAACGAGCACACCGACCTCCAAAAGGAGAATTTGTTGTTCTGAAGGATACCTTTAAGGGCGAATTTTGACTTCCCCTTCACCCTGGTACTCAATCATTTTGGTATGTGTCCGGGTATGTTAGCGCCGAACAGTTGGCGCAACATTGTTTGCCTTTGGGGCTTCCGTAAGCAAAGGGAGGTCGGTATCACCCCTTCTTTGAACTTGTTTCTCCATTTTTTATGGCTAAGAAACAAGAATAGGCCCTTTGGTCCCACAATTCCAAGTGGACTTCACAACAATCAGGTTGGGATGGGAACTTTGTCAGGAATGGTACCCTCTTGTCTAATAACAACCGATGGCGTCCTCAATATTTTTTTGTCCGACCAACCTGTCCTCCCGACTTTCCTCTTCAGTGAACAAAGGGTCCTAAAGAAGGGTCGAATTTCTTCCCTGATCTAAACCCGTTCGAACAAGAAGCTAGGGATCGAATCTTGCAGATCCCAACCGAAGATTGGAATTCCCATGCAGTGAACGGATACTGCCCAAAATACCCAAGCATCCTGCACCATTGGGGATTTTTGTCAGTGACCTCTCCTTAATTCTTCATGGTGATGTCTTTTCTTTTTTAGAGTTTTTAACTTTTAATGCTCAGTTAATTGTGGATGCAATGTTGCTCGGAGAAGAAAAGTTCAAGGCAGCCATTGCTGAGAAGGATTTCCAATATGCAGAGGCGTGTCACCCGACCAAGTCAGACAAGGGTCGGGGTTCTCAAACATCTCCTTCCAAGAAGAGATAGAGTGTTTGTCCAGGACAGAGAGGAAGGCCTGCTTCAACTTCTAATCTTCCTCCCAGGTCGTCTAAGAAGGTGGAAAGCTCGGGAGTCTCAAATAAGGATCCTTGGCGGGGATGATATCGTCAAAAAGCCCTCCCAGTGATGCAGTTGGTTCAAGGCCAATAAACCCAACCACCACTTCGGTTCTAGTTGGCTCTGCTGTTACTAGCCTGAGAGATGTTCTTCGACCTGATTGGTCGATAACTTCAGGTTCTTCTGTATTTACTAGCCAACCTTGGTCGCCAACAATTGGTAGGCTGGTGTTCTTCTACCAGCTGACCGGTCTTACCTTTGAGGGATGAGTCGGCTTTATGCTCACAATGTCACTATCTGGTATGTTCGATCTAATGTTTGTCCTAATTTTATTTTGTGATAAGTTCTCTAATAGTTGGTTGTCTTATCACAAGATGGCATGTGCTTTAGTTCAATCATTAGGAGAGATGATTTATCATGCTCGGAAGGATCACTTCTTCACTCGCAAATTAGAGCAGTGTATGAAGAAGCAAGACAAAGAGTTGGCCATCTTGCGTTCAAGCAAGGAATCTTTGGTTGCTCGGGAGGTAGAGTTGGTCAGGGAAGGGGCTACTCTGCAAGGGACGAACAAAGCCATAAGGCTTGAGATGGCTTGACTTTAGACCCAACTGTAGGAAACCCAAGGGTCCTTGGTCGGCAAAGAGAAGACTCTTGCCAAGAAGGAAAAGGAAGTTTCCATCTTGTTGCAAAAGCTCTTGGCTTCCGATCATGAGGTTTCTCATCTTTCAAAGTTGGTTGAAGAAAAGTTTCTGAGCACTTTTGAGGACCTCTCTAACGAGTAACGTCATGAAGTGATCCGGAGATGAGTGAGGACCAAGAAGTGTTGTCAATTTATGGCAAAGGTGGCTGCTTTAGGGTAATAGTATGCGCGAAGACAGACTTTTTCGAGCATCATTGGGGAGTTTAGAGACCTTAACTTAGACAAGTTCCGGAGCTTTATCGACCCTGGAATTTTTTACAACCTTAAAGTTCCTCGACCCAAGTGGTGTGATGGTCGGCAGCGTTTGCCCAAACCTCAAGGAGTGGATGTAATGGACTTCTTAGATTATAACTAGGAGTCGATCCCTGAGGCCGGTGCGCTGAGCAGCTCTCAGCCTACAAAGAAAGATAGTTCTTTCAAAGCGGAGACAGATGCCAGTGGCTTGGGAGAAGAGTTACTGGAGGAAGAAGGGGTCAACCAGCCCACCCAACCATGACCGAACATTTTTTCTTCTTTTTTCTAAGTATAATTTTGTAAACACGTATCTTTTATTGGTCAAACTGAATTTAAGTCTACCTATCCATGTATATATTGTTGAACAGTTGTACTTCTCATTCCATATCGTGCCTTTCTAGCTATTATATCTTTTGAGTTATTTATATATTTCACGCTATCATGTTTCATAGTTCCTGGTTGAATTTTCTTTGTTTCCTTTATAGGCTGTTCCCCACAAGCATGGTAGCTTGAAGTATTCAGGATCTCTTCATCGGAAGGTAGTATGTTGTTTGAATAATTTTTTCGATCACTTTATCCCAAGCATACATAGATGTGTTTTTGCTTCATAAAACGAAGCTTTGGTTTAACAAAACGAATAAATAGATTGCTTAATAAAATGAAAATGTTGCCAAACAGTGAAACAAACTTAGGGATAGAATTCTCTTAAGAAACAAAAGAAAATAAGTATGTCAATGATAATACTTTTTGAGATTGCTTGAATTCCTTGATTGAGGAATTTGTTGTTCGGTTTCAGGGTCGCATAGATGATATGCTCCTGGAGTGACCTGCTAGATCACTATGTATAGACCTTCCTAGTTCGGGGCTAGCTTCCCTTGGCTGGTCGGAATCTGAGGCTGATGCTCTGCAAAGGACTAGACCTCCTGGTAAATATTGTCTGATTTTGACTTTGGCATTGTAGTAAGTTGTAATTCGTCTATGATATTCTTCCAGACGATATTGGGCTTTGTCTCTTATCTCATCAAGTAGATTTATATTGGCCTTCATTCCTTCAAAATTCGCTTCTTCATCGAATTCCTCCTCTCTGAGGGATCCAATCTGATTTCGACTAATATACGAGCTTCTACTCCATAAGCAAGTCAGAATAGTGACTCCCCAATAGTCGTTCTGAGTGTTGTTCGATATAACCAGAGAACACTGGGTAATTCATCTACTCACCTTCCTTTTAATTGGTCAAGTCTTTTCTTCAATCTGTCAAGCATAGCCCTATTGGTAACTTCGACCTGACCATTACTTTAAGGGTATGCTATGAGCTTCTACTCCTTTGATCCTTGCAAAATCTTTCGAATTCTAGATTCTTCAATTGCTTCTCGTGGTCGGATACAATTATTTTTGGGACTCCATATCTATATATGATGTTGAGTGTGATGAACTTCCTCATTTGGTCGGTATTAATCAAAGCCAGAGGTTCAGCCTTTGTCCATTTTGTAAAGTAGTCCACTACAACCACTAGGGACTTTGCCTCCTGAAGCTTTTGGTAACTTTCCTACCAAATTTATCCCCCATCTTGCGAAAAGGGGCATAACAGGGGCGTGAGGTACGTTGGCATTTGTCACATCTCCGAACATAACTTCTTGCGTCTTTTTGTATAATGGGCCAAAATATCCTTGCCTTAATACTTCATTTACAATCGCTAGAGCACCCATGTGAGCTCCGCAAATCCTCTCATATATCTCCTTCAGAACTTTGATAGCTTCTGGAATCCTAAGCATCGTAGCAATGGTCGTGTAACTAACTTCTTGTATAGCCGACCTTCTCTAATAGTATACTGGGCAACTCTTTGCTAAACTGTTCGGGCTTCTTTTTTTCTTTTTTTTTTTTTTATCTTCTGAAAGTCATTCATGCTCTAAATAGCAAACAATTGGATCCATTCAGCCTCGCTCGATCTGTATTTGCATGTGGTTGACCACATAGATGCTCAAACTTACCAGCTCTTCTAAATAAATTACTGGTTTTGTGACATCCAGATCTTCTGTAGCTAAGCGAGAGAGTGCATCTGCTTGGTCATTCTCTACTCTAGGTACTTGCTTGACTAGCAAATCTATAAAGTGTTGTCTATATTGGTCAACCATGCTTAGATATTTGTTCATCCTTTTTTCTTTTCATTTATATACTCCATTTACTTGAATTACAATTAATTGTGAATCACTTTTGATTTCTAGGTTTTAGATCCCTAGAGTAGTAGCTAGCCTGAGGCTAGCTAGTAAGGCCTCATATTCTGCTTCATTAATGGAGGCTCTAAATTTGAAACGGAGTGCAAACTTTATTTTAAATCCTCCTGGACTTTGTAGAAGTAATCCTGTTCCGTTTCCTTGTGCATTACTAGATCCATCCACGGATAGGGTCCATCTTTTTATTGGTTTGGAAGAGAATATATTTTCTTCTTGCTCGTCTTGTGGAGTTTCGAGAATGAAGTCCACCAGAGCTTGAGCCTTGATGGTCAGTCGGGGTCGAAACTCTATCTGAGGCTCACTTAATTCAATCACTTAGGTTACTAGTCATCCTACCATGTCCGGTCGGTGCAATATCTTCTTCAGAGGAAAATTAATCAACACAACAATAAGGTGTGACTGAAAGTATGGTCGGAGCTTTCGTGCTAAATTAACTAAAGCTAATGCTTGTTTGTCTACTTCAGGATACTTGGTTTTTGCATCGATTACAACATGACTTATATAACAAACTAGATTTTGTATGTTACCTTCCTCCTGGATGAGCATTGCATTGATTGCAATGGATGATGTGGCCAAATATAGAAGTAATTCTTTCTTAGTGATCGGTCAGACAAGTAGAGGTGGATGTGATCATTTCTCTTCTAATTCATCGAAAGCTTTATGGCATTCTTTGTTCCATATTTCTGTCTTTTGACTGGACAATTTTCCAAAGCCTTAAAAAATGGCAGACACTTTTCTCCTGACCCGAGCATGAATTTGTTTAAGCTGCTACCCGCAGTGAGGCTTTGGACTTCTTTGATGCTACTTGGTGGCTTCATATCTTGAATTGCTTTGATCTTCTTTGGATTTGCTTTGATTCCCCTTTAGGACACCATGAAACCCAGGAATTTTCCAGATGATACTCCAAAAGCACATTTTTCTGGATTAAGCTTCATTTTGTGGAGTACATCAATTACTTTAACTAGGTTGGTCAAGTGGTCGGTCTTTAAAGTACTTTTTACCAGCAAGTCACCTATATAGACTTCCATGTTTTTGCCAATCTAGTCGGTAAAGATTTTGTTAACCGCTCTCTGATAGGTAGCTCCTGCATTCTTCAGACCAATGGAAACCTTATATAACAACTGTCTTTGTCAGTCATAGAGGCTATATTCTTCACATCATCTGGGTGCATCATGATCTGATTGTATCCTGAGAAGGCATCCATAAAACTGAACATCTATATCCAGCAGTTGCATCTATGAGAAGGTAAATCCTTGGAAGTGGATAACAATCTTTAGGACATGCTTTGTTGAGGTCGGTGTAGTCTGTGCACATCTGCCATTTGTCGTTCACCTTTTTTACCATCACCACATTGGCCAACCAGGTTGAATGCTTAATGGGCTTTATGAACCCATATTGCTTTAATTTTTGAACCTCTATTCGGATTGCCTCGTGTTTCTCAACAGAGAAATTTCTTCTTTTTTGGACAACCGGAATCGCATGAGGGTCAACACACAACTTATATTCGATCACTCATCTATCTATGTCGGGCATATCATCTGCTGACCAACCAAAGACATTCGAGTTTTCTTCTAGAAATAAAGTCAATTTGGCTTTGAAATCAACTTCTTGCTCGGCATCGATCATTATCCCCTAATTTGGCTCGTTAGGATTGAGACAGATTCTTTTTAGCTTCTCAACTGGTTCAACTCTTTGCATTGTTTCTTAGTCTCGATCATCCCTAATTTTGACAGACATGGTCGAACTGGTTTTTGCTCTTTTCTTCATATAATTGACATAACTCTGCCGACTAGACCTTTGATTGGCATTGCATTCTCCGATACCGTTCTTGGTCGGGAATTTCATTTTCATATGCAATGTGGACACTACTACTTCCAAAGCACAAAGGTTGGTCGACCAAGGATGACGTTCTAGGCAGACAGGTCGCGAAAAACCATATAATTAGATTATTGCATAGGTCTCACCTATTTGGAGGTCTAATCTAATTGTTCCTTCTGCCCTAGTAAAGGACCCTATGAATCCATATAATTGAGCTCCGCATAGGATAAGCATCTTCTCACTTAATTTCAATTTTCTAAAAGCTTCTATGGATAAGATGTCTATTGATGAACCAGTATCCACTAGTACCCTATGGACTTCACTTCTGACCATAATGACTTTAATCACCAAGGCATCATCATGGGGAGACCTTATATCCTGCATATCTTTGTAAGAGAAGGTGATTGGCTCTGATACCACCCTTTTGTCCGCCCTTTCAAGTTCGGCATTACCTACATAACGAGCTTTTCTTTTTTCCTGTCAGATTAACTCTTTTGTTGGACCACCAAGCACCATATATATTGGAGATCATTTTCTTTGATTGTCATCCTCACCCTCTGGTCGGCCTCTGCTAGGGCTTTTATGCCCTTCTCTGCTGGTCGACCTAGCTCTTTTCCTGTCTCCTTTGGGTGGTTGCTTGCTTTGCTCGAACGTACTTCTTCAATTGTCCTTGAGAGTAATTTTTCAATCTCTGCCTTCAACTGCCTTCAATCATTAGTCTAACGACCATGATCTTTGTGGAACTCACAGTACTTACTTCTATCACGATCTTCTAGTCGGGATTAAAGTTTGTTCGGCCATTTAAGTAGTCATTGGCTTTTGACTTGCATCAAAATCTCTAATCTTCAAGCATCCAGGGGAGTGTATGCTCCGTCAGGTAGCTTTGTTGACTTTGTCTGACAACCTTTGCTCGGATTTGTAGTTGGATTCCTGTTTTGTTAAAATCTTTCCTTATTTTCTTTTTCTGTGGTCGGCTCTTTCTTCAGGAACTCACTAGTTTCTGATATCTTAGCCTGCTTATGGCATTGCTTGAGCAAATCTGCATATGTCTCGGGTATATCTAACAAAAGGCGTCAAGCAGTCCTTCATGATTGAGCCCTTGATAAAGTGCATGAAAGGCTTTCTTCTCATCTAAATTCTCGATCTGAATGGTCATGTTGTTAAACCTCCAAAGATAACTTTTGATTCACTCTGTACGTCCTTGCTTGATAGAGAACAAAGTGTCCTCTCTTTTATTTGTACTTACTCCACTTTGAAAACATGACAAAAAACCCAACCAAGGTGGTCGAAATTCTCTATTGTCCCATTCTGTAATCCCAAAAACCATTTGGATGCGGCTATAATCAATGAAGCGGGTAAAATTTTGCACATGGTTACTTCCCTGTGTCTGTAAAAGGACATGACAGACTTGTAGTGCATGATGTGATGTCTTGGGCATCTTGTCCCATCGAACATTGTGAAGGTCGGGCACTTGAAATTTCGCGACATCTCGACTTTTGAATTCGCTCGTACAAAAGGATCTTCTTTGAGGACAAAATATAGCGAATCCTTGCCCCAATCTTTTAGTTTTTTCAACTTCTCATCAAGTTCCTCGAACCGTTTGTTTACATAATCAACATGTTTGGCTGGATTTCCATTGTTATCTCCTACTTGTAGGTTGTCAGGAAGAAGAGAACTACTTCCTCGATCTTCATAATTGTCAGTTGGAGGAGGGTCCTTAAACGCTACCTCTAGTGATGGTCGAGATTTCTCCCCGACCTTTTCTTTTCCTTTCTCCCGATTTCTCTGAGATGGTTGTGACGAGTGGTCGGGTGGTGGTACTCGTACCTCCTTTTGCTTTGATGGTCAACCATCTCCATTTTCATCAAGGTTAATTGGATTAAATTGTTGGCCGGTCCTCGGCACTGCTACTTGTTGATAGAGGCTTGCTTTAATGAGTTCGTTCAGGTCTAGGATTTGGTTCTACAACTCGTTAAATTGACCAATGTTACGAACTGATCGGATTGATTTGCTGGGGCATCATGATGAGGAACTTTTTCGATTCCTTGGGGTGCATCCCCTTTATTAATCTCTTGTTCACCTTCACACTGGTATGCATAATGGCTTTTTGATCAGTTTCCCACAAATAGCGCCAATTGTTGCTGCAAAAAAAGTGCTCAACCAAGTTGGTCAAGTAACACCTCCGACACTCAAGTTAGTCAACTACCCAATATTTTAATGAAGCAAGCAGGTTGCAACAAGCAAAATAGCTAGTTGGATTGATTCTTGAAAATCAACACTGGTGTTGGTATGGGTTTTTATAGTTGCAGTTACCTTGGCAAAACAATGAGTGAGTTCGACCTGAATTTCGCAATTAGGTCCTTATCTGTTGGGAGAGAGTGTTTCACCCTTATTGTGATTGTTGAGTCCACTCCGGACTCTATGAACAATCTGTCCTTTCCAACTCGGTCAGGACTCTTATTCCTAATTTTAAGGAAGTTTATAGTTGTAAAATCCCTCACAAACCCTAACCCAGTAATCTATGTTGTAGGTCCGAAGAGCTGAAGTCAAGGTGGAAGACAGCTTTGGGCCATCCCTTTGGAACCCATTGGATGTGACCTAGAACCAATGAAGGTTCATGATGAAGATCCTAGTGTAGAAACCCTAACTGACTTTGGAAGGAGAAGTAATTTAAATGATGATGGACTTGGAGATGGACCATGAGTGCAGTGTTAACACCTTTGGAAGGTCCTATAAAGTTAGGTAAGACCCTTTCTTAAGTTGGTGAAGGATCCAAGAGAAGCTTGAGGCTTTCGGAGACCAAAAGTCTGTTTTTGACCTTCTGGCATTGCTTGGTGCATTGCCTTGGTCGCCCCAAGCGACCAAGGCTTCCCTCAGCACATAATTGGGTATTTTTGGAAATTTAGGTTTTCGAAGCTCTATATATACAAACTTCGATCTAATTCGTACCACTTTGCCTCTAAGCTGTTGAAGAACGTGAGAAGAACCCTACAACTCTCTCTCTTCAAAGCCAAACAAGATCCCCAAGCATCCGTGAGAGATACCTCCGTCGAATCTTCTTCTACAAGGTTAGTAATCGATCTCATTTTCTCTAGATCTATTATCTCTACTGTTTCAATCCATTGTTATGATTGTGAGGAAGGTTTTATGCTACTATTATGACCTACTACTTCATCCTCATAGTCTTAGAGTAATCCTCATTCACTTTATTTCTTCCACAAGCAACACGGTATGATTTTGGTGTTTAGCCTAGCATGATCTTCGTGACCTCATTCTTATGTGAGTTTTTTAACTTCTAATCTATGCTAGATCTATTCCTAGGTTGTTTTCTAATCATGATCTACTGATTTCTTATCTCTAGAGTGAATCCCCACTCACTCTAGTCTATCCTTGAGAATCTGCGGATTAGGCCTACTATGTGAATTGTTAGATCTTATTTCCGATGACCATGTTTGATGCTTAAATCATAATAGATAGTCTCCATATACCATTTCAGAATTTTCATATTAATTTCAAAGTGATTGGAACCCAAATGTGGAGTTTCCAATCAAACCCTTAGGTTTTCTGGTCCGTAAACGAGGCTTGGTCAACTGCCTTGGTCACCCCAAACGACCAAGAGTGTCTAAGACAGCAACTTCTTTTGTTTTGACTCCGTTTTCGTCTCGATCCTTTGGGTTTGTTCCTTATGTTCAATACTTGTTTGTTTAGGCTTTCTTTGGTGACTTTGGACTTACCCTTAACCTTTTCTTCAGAGATTACAAATCGAGTATAAGGTGAGTACGTTCACTCACAATTGGCATACTTACATTCACCATATTAATAGAACTTATACGCATGTGTTAGCTACTATTATATGACTTATTCATATTTGTCATACTTTTGTAATTTCAGAAGTATGATTGTGAATGACTCTATTGTTATTTGATCTTGATGTGATATTTTATGCAATCAAATTATGATGTGTTTGTCTAGTTGTAATTATGGAATGGGGAATGCCCTCTTGGCATTTCTATCATGGGACATCAATGGAGGTGGTATGGGACGCTTTCCTATGTTGCCCCTTGACGCTTTCCATGATTATTGAATGACATACTTAGGTATTGTTTAGATGTGTTTGGCTAGGAAACCCCGTCATATCTCACCCCATTGGCGAGGGTATTGATGCCGAGTGACCCGTGGCAGCAATGGGGATTATGGGCACTCAAGACGGGTATCTGATCTGTGAGAGGACATAATCACATTATTGGGGGTCATTCATTGGTAGGGTTGCACAAAATAAACTTGGGCTCATAGGTGCTCAAGACCGGTAGGTCACACATAAGAGGACATGAGAGCTTCTCGTTTATTATATGTGGATGACCAATAAGGTTAAGAGTCCGTAGTCTGATTGGTTGGGTGCCATAGGATACAATGACTTTAGGGAGGGAGATACTAGAAAGGACTGCCTAGACACGGAACGGATTGTCTAGTTCACGGAAGGGGAAGTATCCTACACTGAGATTGATATGACTCAGTAGATGACTTAAATTGGGTTAGGTTTAACCCTGACATGCGCGCCAGTACTCAGACCAATGGTGGAGTGAGAGAGTCATGACCTAAACCTCATCTATGGAATGTCAGAGGGATGCCCTGACCCAATTACCACAAAGAACCCAAAAGAGGTGCTTAAGAGCCATGAGAGAGAGTGATTGAGACTGCCCAAAGGAGAATGGTGTTCTATCTTAATGCATATCTGCCACTAGAGACTAGCATGTATATAGTTAGAAGCATATTTGCATCATTGTCTCAAATCATTTGCATTATGCTTGTTCTGAACTATTTGTAGTTGTTATTTGTGATTGAACTATTTGCTGAGTTCTTTTGGGCTCACCCTTTGGGAACAATGTTTCTTCGATCTTGTTACAAGTACTGATGACTGCAAGAGCCTGGACTACAAGGCCACAACAAGTGACTCGTATTCCATGCAAGACACTAGCTGTTACAAACATAACGATGAAGATTTCCAGTGTGATGATGGTGCGTACCAAGATTAGTCTTATCTTAGAGCTGGAGCGTCGTATTTGGATACGGAAATCTTCGAGTTTAGACATACTTTATTTGAGTTTAAGGAGATGTACAATTAAACGTAGATTGATTCTTTGTCTTTTATACTTTTATTCAGTTGTAAAACTTTAGAGTTTGATCTACCTTTCCGCTTTGCCTATAGAGTTTATTTCCACTTTACTCTATACTTTGATTCTTTGATTGGTATCTTTTATTCCACACTCTAATAATTCTTTGTAATCTTTCTGAGTTACAACTTTGATTCTTTCCTTAAATAATAGTACACAGTGATTGCTCTTTGCTCTTGATTATATTATTGTGCAATGTGGGTATATGTCGCCCTAAACTTATTTTGGGATTGTGGATCACACATCCGGGTATCGTGGTTAGGGTATTCGCTGGGTGGATGAGACAATAGTCATTGCTGGTTGCTGGTTGTTTCACTCATGGTCCGACCAGGATTTGTCGGGACATTCTGGTTATGGCGGAACAAATATGTTTGACAGGTTTTACCTGTATCAAATTCCATTAATCTTAGAATAATTTTAGTCATCCAAAAATTATCCCACGTGAATTTGGTAAAACCTTAATCTCTTACCTATCAACCCATAGGATCCCAATCTTATCTCCTTGCCTTTCCCATGATTCCTCCATATATCTATTCCACCCATAGGGTTTTAAAGTTATTTGTTGGAAGATTCTAGAGAAACCCTTAACTTTAGGGAAATCATCCTAGGAGCAACAACAACAACAACAACAACAATAAGCCTTGTCCCAACTAAATGGGGTCGGCTACATGGATTCTTGCCCTCCAATCAGTTCTGTTCGAGGCCATGCTAGATACAAGGCCTAAGCTATACATATCCTTTCTCACCACTTCTCCTAAGGTTATCTTAGGTCTACCCCTAGCTCTTCTAGTTCCTTCAATATGGATTATATCACTTCTCCGTACAGGAGCATTTATAGGTCTCCGTTGAACGTGGCCGTGCCACCTCAAACGACTTTCTCTAAGCTTATCACTTATGGGAGCAACTCCCAGCCCAACTCTAATATGATCGTTTCTTATCTTATCCATCCTAGTTTTGCCACTCATCCATCTTAGCATCCTTATTTCTGCTACACTCAGTTTATCTATATGATTCTTTTTAACAGCCCAACACTCTGCACCGTACATCATAGCTGGTCGAACAACGGTCCTATAAAATTTTCCTTTAAGCTTTAATGGAATACGCCGATCACATAAGACTCCGGACGCACCTCTCCACTTCATCCACCCTATTTTAATTCTTTGGGAAACCTCATCTTCCAAATCACCTCTTTTACTTATGATTGAACCTAGGTACCTAAAACAATCACTCTGAGAAATCTCTTTATCGTCAAGTATCACCACCTCATCATCTGGCCGATCATGACTAAAGTTACAAACTAAATATTCTGTCTTCGATTTACTAAGTTTAAAGCCTTTTGATTCCAAAGCTAATCTCCATGATTCTAATTTGGTATTAATCCCCACTTGGGTCTCATCAATCAACACAATATCATCCGCAAAAAGCATACACCGGGGGACCTCATCTTGAATGTCTTTGGTTAATTCATCCATTATCAGTGCAAATAGATATGGGCTTAAAGTTGACCCTTGATGTAGCCCAACTATTATCGGGAATTCATTACTTTGTCCCCCCACTGTTCTAACACTAGTCACCGAACCATCATACATATCCTTAACTATATCTATATATTTACTTGCAACACTTCTTTTCTCTAGTACTTGCCAAATTAACGCTCTAGGGACTCTATCATAAGCTTTTTCTAGGTCAATAAATACCATATGAAGATCTTTCCTACATTCTCTATACCTTTCCATAAGTCTCCTAATTAAGTAAATAGCCTCCGTTGTAGATCTTCCTGGCATAAACCCAAATTGGTTCTCCGTAACTGTAGTTAAGTGTCTCAAACGGGTTTCAATTATTCTCTCCCATAATTTCATCGTATGGCTCATCAATTTAATGCCCCTATAGTTATTATAACTTTGAATATCTCCTTTATTTTTGTAAATTGAAACCACAACACTTCTCCTCCAATCATCTGGCATTTTCCATGTGCTCATAATCTTATTAAACAACTTAGTCAACCAAACTAGTCCATTGGGTTCCTAAGCTCTTCCATACTTCAATTGGGATTTCATCAGGACCTTGTGTCTTGCCGAGTTTCATCCTCCTTAAAGCTTCTTTTACTTCGGACATCGAAATCATCCTAGGAGCCTAACCCTAAAATTGGGTTTCCAACACCTCCTCTACCCTATGGCTCCCCCCATTCCCTCTCTTCTCTCTATCTCACCCCTCCCACTCCGTTTTCTGACTTGCAGCAGATTTGAGAACAGAATTGAAAAGAAGAAAGAAAGAGAAGAACAGAAAGATTCAAGAAAATTTGCCCAAGATCCATCCAAGAAACCACCAATTTTTTATCCAACCCTTTTCCCATATCCCTAAAATCTTCCCAAGAAACAAACCAAATTATCCCTTTCCTATTCCTACAGATCCTAGGGTCATCTTATCTCTCAAGATCATCCCATAGGAATTTGGTAAAACCCTAACTTTTCCCTATCAACCCATTGGATCCGAATTTTATCTCCTTGTCCTTCCCTAAAGCATCAGTCCCAGCCAGTCCTAGTAACCATCATGTCATAGCCATGGACGAACCAACAATCACTAGACAGTTGGAGCAGATTCTAAAGACCCAACAAGACATGCTAGCACAGTTGCAAGATCTAAACACAAGGGTGACTGATCTTGAGCAAGCAATGATTGGAGATCCCATACAGACACCACCACCTCCACCACAAGCACCTAGGATTAGATCACAGGTGTATGTGCCCCGCAGAGAAGAAACCAACTGTGCAAAGAAAGAGGTTCATGGAAGACAGAGAAGCTGAACCTTATCCACCCAGGAATTCCAGAGATACAAACAAGCATACTAGAGAATTCAGGTATTACAATCCTATGTATGACAATTATGATGTGGAAGAGGGACAGCAAAGAAGGGTCCAAGGAGCACAACCATCACCGGAGGACTATTAAAGGTCATAATTCAACGGAGGGCAATAACAGAGAAGAGGTGTAGACCTCCACAAAGTCAAGGCAGAGTTGAAGGAGCTTAACAGGTCATTAGATCCTAGTTTTCTATGACTGGACACCTGCCCTTAATGATTACTTCAACCTGTATCTATCAAAAGACGGAAAGATGACGCTAGCAAAGACAAAGTTGATAAGCATGGCCAGAGACTGGTGGAGCCAATGGAGCGAGAGTTGTACTACGCAGGTAGAGAACCAACCACTTGGAACCAAATGCAGAAAGAACTACCTAAAACATACCTTCCAAAGCACTACAAGGCCAGACCAGGGGAGCAATTCCATACATTGAAGAAAGTTACCATGACTAAGGCTGACTACATCCAGTAGTTCAATTCCACAGCATCCAAAACCCACACTAGAGAACACAAGCTCTAGACCATGACCCCGTTAAAACTTTGGTCTGAAGCCAGAGACTCAACTAGCACTTGGAGTCACAGACATCCTTGACCTCAGAAACCTATTCGACAAAGCCCTCCGAGCAGAGTCCGTATTGGCACAAAAGAAGCAGACACTTAGCACTTTAGAAGAGACCCACCAAGTGCCAAGCCCTACACTCCCACTGCAACAGCAACACCTAGGGTGCCAAATCCTATTAGAGCAAAGAGCTATGGGCCCATCTTCAGCAGCAATCCTAGTTAGTGATTCTAATGTCACAAAAGAAGACACTGCGCCAAAAAAGGGTGTCCTAAGAGGAGAGGACTCGCAGTCCTAAACACCAACCAATCAGATCTAAATCCAGGTCCAGAAGAGATGCATCAGTGTCCAGCACTAGACTTTGAAGATGAGTATAGACTGCTGCATAGTGAGGAGAAGATAGTTCCAGAGGCTCAACTCAATCTGATCTCTAAAATCCTAGTGAATATTACTGAAGAGGAAGAGTACCAGCAGAACTCTAGTTTCCACACTAGAATACGGGCAAGAGGACTCATAGCACAGACCATCATGGACAGTGGTAGAAGTGTGAGCGTGCGGTCTCCGAGAGTTTCATACAAAGAACAAGAACTCAAGCTAGTGATGCATCCCCACCCATCAAGGTCTCTTACTCAACGATGCTAGGATGGATGTTTTAACTTTTAACCAGGTGTCTAGTCCCAGTCACCTTACACTCCTACTCTTGAGGAGATGTGGTGTGATGTAGTACTTATGAGGATAGTTTACATTATTTTTAGGGAGACCATTGCTTAATGACAAGGACATCACTATCCCTTGCCAATAGAACAAGTGCATCTTCAAGCATAGAGGGCAGAAGATCATGCTACTACCCCCAAAGCTTGCTAAAGACTCCAGGAGAAGGCAGACCATAGCACCAACCAGAGAGACCCCACCTAGAGCACACCAGTTATGATGGCCCAGTCCAATGAAGTTCCAACGAGGCCTAGCAGTCCCAACTGCACTAAGAGTCTCAGCATAGTCAAACCATTCATCAGGGATGAATGTCTTTAAGAGGGGGAGAACTGATGTGAACAAGTGTCCATCCCCTAGCTGAAAGACTTAGAGTGGGCCCCAAGGCCACTCCAAAGTGGCGCAGCTAGGGCTGGCCAACCCTCAAAAGGGGTATTTTGGTCAATTCTGGCCCTAATTAGTTGCTGGAATTTAACTTAAGAATTTTAGTTTTAATTTTCAGAGTCCAATTCTGTTTAAAAGTCTCAGTTTAGTTGGTAGTTGAGTTCTTGAGTCCTCAGGAGTCTTTCTTTAAAGTATGAAACTTATAGTTAATTAGGTCCATTATTTCAAGAAGAGTTCTATTAATTTACGTGGTTGTTATTTAGTTGTAAAAGAGTATCCTAACTCATGAAGGGAACCTTAGTTCAGTTGGTTTCTAAGTTTTAGATGAGTACAAATAAAGTATCCCAATTATAGTTAGATTCTTTCTTTTTATGTAAGGCTATAAATAAGCTAGCCTATAATTGTCGAAGATAAGTCTGCACTGAATAAAGAAAAGAGATCTCTTCTGGAAAATTGGTTGTGGCCTTCTTGGGAGGGCCATGGCAGATGTTGATATTCTTGACTTCAATTGTAGCAGCGAAGCTTCAAGTTCCAGCTCCTTCCATTTCAACAGAAGCATCCAAGTACTAACACCCTCCCCTTATCCCTAGCCATTGCAGCCCCTCCCCACCCATCTCTCTTGTGCACCTTGGAAACCCCATCCCCTCTCCATTGCAGCCCCTCCCAGCCTCTCCCTCACCCCCGACAGCACTATGGATCCCCTTCCCCTACCCCTTGTGACACCTCCCAGCCCCCCCCCCTCTACCCTACGGCTCACCCATTCCCTGTCTTCTCTCTATTGCACCCCTCCCACCCCTCTTTCTGACTTGCAGCAGGTCTGCAAACAGAAATGAAAAAGAAGAATGAAAAGAAAGACTCAAGAAAAATTGCCCAAGATCTATCCAAGAATCCACCAATTTTTTATCCAACCCTTTTCCCACATCCCTAAAATCTTTCCTAAAAACAAACCAAATTATCCCTTTCCTTTTTCTACCGATCCTCTGGTCAATTTTATCTTTCAAGATCATCCAAACAGAATTTGGTAAAACCTTAAGTTTTCCCTATCAACCCATTAGATCCCAATTTTATCTCATTGTCCTTCCCTACAAGTCACAACTATCCCAAAACCAATCCATATCAATCCTAACTTGTCTTTAGGATACTCCTATAAATTCTTTAGAGATCCACAAACATCCAAACCCTCCGATAGGATTTTAGAATCATTTGCTGGAAGATTCTGGGCAAACCCTTAATTTTAGGGAAATTCATCCAAAAACCCTAACCCTAAAATTGGGTTCACATCACTATATGGGTCTGTTAGGTGTACAATAGATACCTTAAAACAAGATTCCATATGGACTGTTAAACAAATTGTTAATTGTTCTTGGATTTGGTGAAAAGGTTTTGAAATACAATGATAAGGCAGAACCCCTTAAACATGTCACTGAAGATGGAAAGGGGACTTGCATGTGGCTGGAAAATTGGCACAATAAAGGTGTGTTGATCAACAGCTCCGGGAACACAATCAGGCTTAACGTCAGGTCTCAATAGAGATGGTGGACAAGATTCTCATTGAGGGAAGGTGGAGAAACTATATAGGCCAATCAACAACTTTGATGGATGCATGGAGAGACTTGTCACTAGTAGAAAGGATTGCTCATACTAAAGCGAACATGGTGGTGTGGGGAGGGACTGCCACAGGTTTGTTCTCCACCAAATTAACTTGGTTTATCATCCACTGAAAAGCACAGGAAGTGAATTGGGGGATGGTGGTGCAGTTTGTGGACAATATTCTTAGACACTGTTTTACAGGTCAGAAATGCTTTAGAGATGCCTTGCAGAATACAGACAATTTGCTGAAAAGAAAGATCTTGGTGTTAAGTCTCTCCATGCATCAAACTGACTTATCCCCTTACCACTTCTCATCCTCCAACAGTAAAACAAGTACCAGCATCCCCGCCCCTTACCCCACCTCCAGCCCTTCCCAACTCTCTTTCTCTCTTGTGCACCTAGGAGACCCCACCCCTATCCCCCTCTCGCCTACCCTCAACAGCAACCTAGAACCCCCCCACCCCACCCCATGTGACACTCCCCAGCCCCTCCCCAACACCTCCCCTACCCTGAAGCTTCCCCATTCCCTCTCCTCTCCCTGTCGTACTGCTCCCAACCCTTTTTCTGACTTGCAGGCAGATCTGAAAACAGATAAGAAAGAAGAAAAAGAAAAGGAAAAGAAAGAAAAGAAAAGAAAAATTGCCCAAGATCCATTCAAGAAACCACCAATTTTCGTGATCCAACCTTTTTCCCATATCCCTAAAGTCTTCCCTAAACTTTACCAAAAACAAACCAAATTATCCCTTCCCTTTTCCTACCAATCCCAGGATCAACTTTAACTCTCAAGATCAACACAGGAATTTGATAAAACATAAAACCCTAAATTTCCCCTTTTCCAAAATTTACCTGGCCCCCTTAGGTTCAGTTGACTGAGCTTTCCTTATCCATTTTAGGTTGATCCTTTTCATTCCATATTAATTTTGGGTATCTCAAACCATCCCTTGGGAGCTTGTCAACAACCCATATAAATCCTAACTTGTCCCTAGGATCTTCCCATAATTCTTTAGAGACCCACAAACATCCCATAATACTAGACTTATTTGCTGGAAGATTCTTGGCAAACCTTTAATTTTAGGGAAACAATCCTAGAAGCCCTAACCCTAAAATTGGGTTCCCATCATCTGGTATCAGAGCTGCAGTTCCAGCAAGTCCTACTTCCTTCATATCATAACGATGGATTAGCCAGGAATCCCTAGACAGCTAGAGCAAATCTTGAAAACACAAGAAGACATGCTAGCTCAATTGCAAGATCTGAATACAAGGGTGACCAATATTGAGCAAGCCAAGAATGGAGATCCCCTACAGAAACCCTCCACTGCCAGTACCTAGACTTAACTCCAAGTGTACGTACCCAACAGAGAAGAACTCAGTGGTGCAAGGAGGTACAAAGATGATGGAGAAGCTGAACCATATCCTCCTAGAAACTCCAGAGACAGAAACAGGCATACCAAAGCGTCCAGGTATGACAACCCAGTTTATGATCGATATGATATCGAGGATGGACAGCAGAGGAGACCTCAGGGAGTGCAAACCTCACTAGAAGAATATTTACAGTAATACTTCAGTGGAGGACAGGACCAAAGAAGAGGTGCAGACAACCACAAGGTCTCATTGTAGCTTTAGGAGGTCAGCAGATCCATAGATCCTCAGGTTTTCCACGATTGGAGAGCTCCCCTTGATGATTATTTCAACTGGAATGACCTATCAGAAGACAGGAAGATGATGCTAGTAAAGACTATATTGGCATGCATGGCTAGAGACTGGTGGAGTACTGTTGAGCAAGAGCTGCAATACAAGGGCAGAGAACCAACCACTTGGAACTAGATGCCGAAGTAACTCACTGAAAGGTAGCTTCCAGAACACTACAAGGCCAGACTACAAGAGCAAATCCATACATTGAGCAAGGTACCAAGACTGTGGCTAACTACATCTAGCAATTCAATTCTTTAGCATCTAGGATAGGCACCAGGGAAAGCAAGCTCCAGACCACAACTTGGTTCAAACTTGGTCTGAAGCCAGACATTCATTTAGCACTTGAAGTCATAGACATCCTAGACCTAAGAGACCTATTTGTTGAGAAACACGATGTTGGTAGAGTGGCTCACTTGATCAGTGGGATCTCAAGCCCTCTATTTATAATAAAATGAAAATAAGACTATTACATAAATACCCTCACTTGGGTAACAAGAAATAGATATTTACATGAACAAAAACTCTAATAGAGTTGAACCCCTAGTAGAACTCAACCCACACTCCCCCTCAAGTTAAGGTATAGATATTAGGCATGCACAGCTTGCCTACAATAGGAAGGAAATCTCCTTCCTTCAAACCCTTAGTGAAAATATTTGCCACTTGGTCTCCAGACTTCACAAAAGGCATGCAGATGAGCCCTTGTTTCAACTTTCCTTTGACAAAAAACCTGTCAATTTCAATGTCCTTAGTTCGATCATGTTGCACAGGATTATTAGCAATATTAATAGCAGCCTTGTGGTCATAATATAGCATCATAGGGTTTAGAACTTGGACTCCAATATCTTCTAGCAAGCCTTTCAACCATAGTAGCTCACAAACTCCACGAACCATAGCTCTATATTTAGCTTGGGTACTGGATAAAGCTACCACATTTTGTTTCTTACTTCTCCAAGTAACTAGATTACCTCCAACAAAGGTACAGTAACTTGAAATTAACTTCCAGCCTTTGGTATCTTCATTTGTCCACTGATTCTCCCTCTTTTTCCTTAAATTTAGCTCCAACTTCAATAGGGTACACCCCAACATTCCCACTTCTAATAATAAATCTAGGACATACTTTCTTTGGGATAGGAATATACCTATCTTTGATCGAGCCACCTCAATCCCTAAGAAGTACTGTAACTTCCTTAGATCTTTAATCTCAAACTCTCTGCAAAGAAAGTCCTTCAACCTTTGAATTTCTTCACCATCATTCCTTGTGATGACAATATCGTCCATAAACAATGAGAAGTGTGATGTTAGTACTTGACTTCTTGACAAATAGTGTATGATCAGCATTGCTTTGCTTGTACCCAATAGAAGTCATTTCCTTTAGGAGGTGTCCAAACCAACATTTAGGAGACTGTTTTAACCCATAAATTGATCTCTTTAACTGACAAACTTTCCCTGCAATATTGTCATTGGAGAAACCATTTGGGATTTCCATATAGACTTCGTCTTGTAACTCCCCATGTAAGAAGGCATTCGTTACGTCTAATTGGTGTAAGTTCTAGCCTTTGTTCACAACTACAAACAACAGAACTCTGACAATGTTTAGTTTCGCAAAATGGGCAACAGTCTCCTGATAATCAATCCCATAGGTCTGGGTAAATCCCTTTGCAACTAGTCTAGCCTTAACCTGTTGACTTATCCATCCATATTTTGTTTAACTACAAACACCCATTTGCAGTCCACGGGTTTTTTTCCTGGAGAAAGTGTAACCAGCTCCCAAGTATCATTTTTCTTCGTTGCCTGCATTTCCACTACCATAGTTGCCTTCAATCTCTTATTAGTATAGGCTTCCTACCAACTTTTAGGAATAGATACATATGATAAAGAGGATATAAAAGCACGTTAAGAGTCAGACAAAGAGTCATAAAAAACATATTTAACTATGGGATGCTGAGCATGGTGGGAGATCTCGCGAGATCTCGCCGAGATATCTCACTTTTTTCCAATAGCGAGACGAGATCTCTGGCGAGATCTGCGAAATTCTTGCTTGAGATCTCGATCATCTCGTGAGATCTCGCCAATATCTCAGCGAGATCTCGCTAACGGGTCTTTTTTCCACACTTTAGGGGCTTTTTAAAGCCCTTGTCTCGCTCGAGAGAGGGCTCTCTCGAGCCTCTCTCTCTCTCCTCTATCTCACCAGAAGCCCAAATTTGGCAGGAAAACTCGATTTTTTGCCTGAATTTGGCCGGAATTTGTTAGGGATTCAACATAACAACATCATCAACTCATCTACAACAACAAATTTAAACATATTTCAAGTGATTCAAGCCTATTTCAAGTGATCTTCAAGAAATGTAAGATTTTCCCCCAAGACATTTATTTAACAATTTATTACTTTGAATCTTTGATAGTTTGAACTTTGATCACTTGTTGACTTGAATACTTGTTGTGTAATGTTATTGTATTTGATACTTGATAGTTGATAAATGATAACTCATTAACTTGAATTACTTGATATCTTTACATTACAATATTACATGTTGTCTCTGTCTCTCTGACTCTTTAAGACTCTAAGAGACTAAGACTCTAAGTCTTTAACCTTGCATTTCACAAAATTTCGGTTTTACACATAGGGTCGACTTAGGAGACATAGTTAGGGTTATTTTCTCACAAATCTAAGGCCACCAATGTGTTCAAAAGGCCTTAAATAGGCTAAATACCAAGTTTTAACCCAACCAGAGCCCTAAAACCCACCGAGATGGGCCATCGAGACTACCGCCATTTTTTTGGTAGATCTCGACCGAGATCTCGCCATCTCGGTCGAGATCTCGCTTTTCTTGAGTGGCGAGATTTCGCTCGAGAGCGGGATCTCCCACCATGATGCTGAGTACTGACTCCTTTTCTAACAGCAATAATAGGAAGATCAAAGAAGATACCTCAAGGGGAACAATAGAATCTGATTATCTAATTCTGGAGCAGGAGACTGAAGTGTTAACGAGTCACCTTTCTCCACCTGCTTTGGCCGGTTGTAATTCTTCCTCTGATAAGTCTGCACCTCCTTATTCTGGTCAATCTTGTTTTGAAAGACCTCGATAATGTGCCTCACAGGAATGGTCTCCCCCTAACCAAGTTCTTCACATGGTTCAAAAAATGGAGGGGGAAAATTAGAGTCCTCAGGTATACTTGGCCAAAGTCTCCCCTTGGTCGAAAACACTTCTTGAACTCCTAAGTTGTGTTGTGGTGGTGTGATAGAAAGGTCCACGTCCAATCTCCTTCCTCATGACCAAATCCTGGAAGATACACTAAGATGGGAAAAAGTCACTTTACAATTCAAGGCATGTGTAAGATTACTGATAGAGAGCAAGTTAGTAGAGAAAGAGGGAACGTGTAAAATTTTAGACAAAGAAAGTGATGGAGAATGCTGAATTGTTCCTTTTCCAGCAATGGAAGAATAGGAGCCATCAGCATTCAAACTTTATCTTTTCCAAAAGTTGGGGCATAATGTCAAAAAAAAAAGGATGAACCTGTCATATGATATGTGGCTCCCATATCAATGGTCCAGGGAGCAGAAATATGGAAACCTGTAAAAGTTTTACCTGAAGTAGCAAGTAGGAGTTGGTATGGGTAGTGGAGGAAGCAATACTAGAGGCTGTACCGGTAGTAGGAGACTGCAGAATACGTCACAAAGTAGTTAATTCCTCCTGTGAAAAATCAATGTCTATAGAGGGTGTTGTGAAAACCGTCTCAGAAAGATTAGACTTCGGTTTTCCCCTTCTTTGTGCTCTTTTTTGCTCAAAATCAGCAAATTTCCAATAGAGCTTCCAACAATTGGCCTTGGTATGATATGGTTTATGACAATGCTCACACTTGACAATCTCCTTAGCTGAATTAGATTTAGTGCTAACAGACTGTAAGGCTGATTTCTCCACAATAGGAGCATGAAGCATGGCTAAACAACGGCTTTCTTCACACTGAACAAGGGCATAAGACTGTTCAAGTATAGGAAAGGGAGAACGACTAAATACTTGCACTCTGATCTGATCGTACTCCACATTCAAACCTGCCAAGAAGTCATATACTCGAATCTTATCAACGTGCTTCCTATAAGTAGCCACATCATCTGGATTAGTGGGGTAATAATCCCCATATCACCCATAATGATATAACTCCTGCCAAAGAGATCGCAACTCCGCATAATAATGGGCCATAGTCAGTTCCTTTTACGTAGTCTCATGAAGCTTCTTTAATAGCTAATAAACTTGTGCATCATTCCCCAACTGTCCATATGTTTCAGTAGTAGCCTCCCAAATTTGGGCTGCAGTATCAAGTAATAGGTATCCATAGGCAATATTTGGATTCATGGAATTCAAAAGAAATGACATAATAAGAGAGTCATTTGAGATCCATTTATCCTGTGAAACACCTATAATAGCAGGTTTGATAGTGGTGCATGTAATGTGTCCAACAAATGCTCTTCTAGTGACTGTTAGGTCAGCAAACCGATACTAGATCAAATAATTTGTTCCATCAAATCTCACCAAAAGAGGATGAAGAGTGGGGTAATGTTTGGAGCCAGTGGGAGTAGGACTACCATCAGCAGTTGCCATTTTGACAAAATTGTCTGCAGTTCTTCAGTCTTCACCCTTTCTTTCTTTTTTTCGTCCAAAATTCTTCACCCTTTCAAAGTAATAGAAATGTCGCAGAATGCAAGCCAAACCACCCAAACAAATCTAGGGAATGTTTTTTATTATTATTTTATATAGAGGCCCTAAAACTATGAGAAATTACAACTAAGCCCCTGCAAATATGAATTTGCAAATAAGTCCCTAAAATATGCAGATTTAAAAATAAGCCCCTGAAACTATATAAATTCACAAATAGGTCCATAAAATATGCAAATTTTCAATTAAATCTCTGAAAATATGCAAATTTACAAATTAAGCCCCTAAAACATCAATATTTTTTTCTTTCTGGTTTTGGGCTAATAAAACCGTAGGTTTGGAGGGGAAAAAACAAAATATGGTTTGGTTAAAGGATGTGATGTTTTGGTCTGGTCCATGAGATGGGCTAATAGGTTATTAGATGCATCAACCCTGGGTTTAGGTAAAGTGATGGAGCGATGCAATCTCGATGGGGATAGAATGATGCAGTCTCGATAGGTGAAAGAGAGAAGAAGCTAGAAGTAGGGTTGATGGCGGAAGCAGAGTCACAGTCAATGGCCCTGGTCTTTTTTTTTCTTTCTTTTTTTTTTCTTTGGTTGATGGCGGAAGAAAGGTTGGAGGTGAAAACGAGAAGAGGTGATGGGTTTGGGGCAATTGTAGGTCTGGGCAATATGTTTTAGAGTAGTTGCAGGCCTAGGCAATGGGTTATGGAGCAGTTGCAGTTTTGTTAGGTCTAGGCGATAGGTTTTGGAGCAGTTGTAGGTCTGTTAGGTGCGATGGGGTGTTGCAGATGAAGAAGAAGGTGTTGGGTTGCAGCGGTAATGGTGCAATTGCTGTGGCGGAAGTGGTAGATCTTCGTCAGCGAATGTTTTTGCGATAGGTGTGGTACAGTTTGGGTTGATGACCGAAAGGGGGTCGAGGGTAGATGGCTTTTGGAATAGTTGCAGGTGAAGAGATGTCTCAGCAATGGAGGTAGGTCTTCCTTAGCGAGATTTTCTTTTTCTTCTCTTCCCTAATCGAACTTAGGCTTTGATACCATGTCGAGAAACATGATGTTGATAGAATGGCTCACTTGATCAGTGTGATCTCATGCCCTCTATATATAATAAAGTGAAATAACACTATTACATAAATACCCTCACTTAGGTAACAAGAAATAAAAAGCTATACGAACAAAAACTCTAATAGAGTTGAACTCCTAGAAGAACTCAACCCACACTATTCGATAAAGCCCTCCAAGCAAAGTCCCTATTGGCGGAAAAGAAGTAAAGCAGTCAAGAATTTTGAACGAACAACTAAGCGCCAAGCCCTATAGTCCCACTACAACAGCGACACCAAGGGTCCCCAATCCTATCATAGCAGAGAACTGTGGATCCATATTCAGCAGCAATCCTGGTGAGTGTTTTTGCTGTCACGAAAGAGGACACCTTGCTAGAGAGTGTCCTAAGAGGAGAGGACTCGCAGTCTTAGACACAACCAGTCAGATCCAAACTCATATTCTAAAGAGACCCATAAGTGTCCAACACTAGACTTTGAGAATGAGTACAGCGAGGATAAGATAGATCCAGCGTCCCAACTTAATCTAATCTCTAAAACCATAGTGGCTACTACTGAAGAGGAAGACTAGCGATGGAACTTTGTCTTCCACATTAGAGCAGGAGGACTCATAGCACAGACCATCGTGGATAGTGGTAGCAGCATCAACACATCTCTGAGAGTTTCATACAGGGAACAGGACTAAAGCCAAAGAAGCATCTTCAACCAAGCAAGGTCTCTTGACTCAACTATACCAGGATGGATGTTTCAACCAGACATCTAGTCCCAGCCACCTTACAGTCAACTCCAACGAGATTTGGTGCGATGTAGTACTTATGAGGATGGTAGATATTACTTTAAGAAGACCATGGCTTTACAATAAGGATGTCACTATCCCTTGCTAAAAGAACAAGTGTATCTTCGAGCATAGAGGACAAAATATCATATCAAAGAGGAGTATTTTGGTCAATTCTAGCCCTAATTAGACGATGGAATTCAATTTCAGAATTTTAAATTTGATTTTCAGAATCCAATTTAGTTTAAAACTCTTAGTATGATTTCTTAGTTGAGTTATTAAGTCTTCAGGAATCTTTCCTTCAAGTAGGACTCTAATAGAAAAGTTTGTCTTTTATTTCAAGAAGAGTTCCTTTAATTTGTCTCTATTATTTAGTTGTAGGCAGGGTATCCTAAGTTATAAAGGAAACCCTAGGTATGTTGGTCTCTAAGTCTTAGTATAGAGTCCAGATAGAGTCTCCCAGTTTGAGTTAAGTCCATTCTTTTTTATGTAAGGCAAAAAATAAGCCAGTCAATGGCAGTAAACTTTAGTCGGAATTGAATAAATATTTAATATTGCTTGTAGGAAACAGGTTGTGGTTCTCTTTAGGAGGGCCACGGTGGATTTAATAGTCTTGATTCAAGTAGCAAGAGCCTTCTTCAACAAACCAGCAACCCTTCTCCTTCTCCAGCATAAAACAAGTACCAGCATCCCCAGTCCCTTCCCCCACCTCCAGCCCCATCGCAGTCCCTCCCCACCCCTTTTTCTCTCTTGTGCACTTAGGAAACCCCACCCTCCTCATCGCAGCCCCTATCCCCCACTCCCCCACCCCGACAGCCACTTAGAACCCCTCCCCTACCCCCTGGGACACTCCCCAGCCCCTACCCTGCGGTTTCCCCATTCCCTCTCCTCTCTCTATCAGACCCCTCCCACCCCCTTTTTCGACTTGCAGGCAGATACAAAAACAGAAAAGAAAGAAGAGAACAAAAGGAAGAGAAAACAAAATCTAAGGAAAGGAAAGAAAAGAAAAGGAAGATTGCCCAAGATCCATCCAAGAAACCACCGAATTTTGTGATCCAACCCTTTTCCCATATCCCTAAAATCTTCCCTAAACCTTACCAAAACAAACCACCTTTCCCTTTTACTACCAATCCTAGTAACAACTTTACCTCTCACAAATCAACCCATGGGAATTTGATAAGACCCTAAATTTTCCCTTTTCCCAAAATTAACCCAATATATTTAGGTTTAGATAATTGACCTTTCCATATCAATTTCAGATTGATCCTTTTCATCCCATATTAATTTTGGGTATCTCAAACCATCCCTTGGGAGCTTGCCAACAACCCATATTGTTCCTCTCTAGGATCTTCCCATAAATTCTTTAGAGATCCACAAACATCCCATAATACTTAGACTTATTTGCTAGAAGATTCTAGGCAAACTATTAATTTTAGAGAAACCATCCTAGAAAACTTAACCCTAAAATTGGGTTCCCATCTAGATTCCCCTTACCCCTCTCTCTGAAGAGGTTCTAAGGAGGATGCCTTCTTTGTAATTTACACTTTAATATGAATCTTACAAAAGAAAATGACTATTACTTCCCTTCCTACCTAGAAATCCTGATGAAAACCTCCTCACCTTTAGTTTTCCCTGTTAAATGGGATCAAGTTGATTTTACTCCTAACATTGTTAAAAGGCTAAAATACCTAGTGAGTTAAAACCAACTAAAAGACTAAAATACCCTTTAACTTAAAGACAAGATTATCCGTAAGATATAATAACCTAAGGATCAAATCACTAAGAGAAATGCTTCCTTCCCTTTCTGAAAACATTGGTTTAATAACAGAAGAGAAGAACCCGATGAAGTTACAGGCCTCTCTAAACATGAGTCTTGGGAATAATCCCAAAAGAAAATAATAGACTAGTTAGAAAACAGGGGAGATGTAGAGAATAGGAAAAATAGTGGAACTTCCATTTTTCTCTTTGCAAAATAATTAAGCCAAAGTTGGCAGTAAAAGCTATACTGAAAACGTAAATTTTACTAACCTGAGTTTCAGATCAACTGATAATGCTTAGTCTGCAACAAGGATCTAATATAGCTTATGATCTACACAGTTTCTGTAACAACCCCCGTATTTCTAACCCGAGACCCGTATTGCAGGTCCGAGAACCCGAAGGTCTAGTCGGGTAAATTTGTGGAGTGTTCGGATAGAAGTCCATGATCCATACCCTGAACCCATGGATCTGAATCCTCTGTCTGAAGAGCCTGCCTTGCTTGGTAGTTAGTCTTCTGGAAGGCAAGTGATGTCTGGAGATGTTCGGAATGAAGGTAAGATCTCCCCCATCTCTTCTTTAAGGCTAGGTTGTACTTGAATATCAACCCCCTAGCAAAAGCACCCTTGTATGGCAAAATACATGGGGGCGGTTGCTAGTGGCGGTCGATCAAACCAAGCGACTGCCTGGAGCGACCGCCCGGTCTGTTTTCGGGGTTTTGCCCTATTTTGCCCCCTGACTTCTATAAAAGGTAACCCTCGTTCAAATTACGAATATTTTATTCGTGGTTACCGTTTTTGGAGGTTAAACGGCTGCGGAGAAGTGCCGAAAGCAGATCTGAAGTGTTGGCAGTGATCTGGAGATCAATCCTTCCCCTGTTTCTGGTATTCTGGAGTGAGGTAATGGATTCACCCTTCATCCTTTATCTCCTTTGTCTTTCAATTTCGTGTTAACCCATCCCCTCATCATGGTGGTTACCCTTTTGATCAATCGTAACTCTCTTTCCAATCTTCTTGATGTGATTCATCCGAAAACGAAACCCTGCTTTCGTGAAAAGGATAGATCCAGTCAAGGGGTTCTGGGTAATCCAATGATGGTAATTGTTAGGTTTCCTTTCACCCATTGGCTATAGGAGTGTTAGATTTGAGATTTAGGCCATGATCACTCGAAATCCGGATTGAAAACGGATGATCGAAGCCCTGAGTTTCGGATTGAAACTCTCTGTTTTTGGGGCGGTCACTAGTGGCGGTCGCTCAACCTAAGCGACTGGCTGGTAAACAGTGACCAACTGACTTTTGGTTTTGATCCAAATTGATTCAATTGACTTATGCATTATTGTAACCCTGTATATAGGTGTTCTCTGTTTAAAGAGAAAGTCTTATAATAGTTTACGGATTCCGTTTTACAGACGATTTACTTATATGCAGGTAAGGACATTCAATCCTATCTTTATGAATAGACTTAAACATGCTAGACCAGTGTCTGTTAGAATTAGTCTTTCATTGTATAAGCTGTTGTAATCATGTTTTACATACCAATCTTGTTGTGTTACTGCTGTTTATCTTGTTTACATATATACTTTGTTGATTATGAATGTGATATACTGATGATGCATAGTATGAGGTTCTGATGGATGAGGTATTCCTTTGGGATATCTTAGCTTGGGATATCAGAAGGCTGTGGAATGAGACACATGCCTGCTGATGTCTCCAGCACTATCATGACTATTGGACGACATTCTTAGGTAGAGTCTAGAATTGCATGGCTAGGTACCCCTCACGCTACTACCCCTTCGGTAGGGGGATTGAAACCGGATGACCCATGATGACAGTGATGTGACGTGGGTCCACTGTTAGTCATATAAATGGTAGGGTTGCATATGTTAGGGTTGGGCTCATGGACGTCCAAGGAACGGACCGGGTGTCATGAGGAGTCATGAGAGCATTCCACTCCAACAATATGTGGATGACCATAGGGTTATGGAATGGAGTCCAACAGCGGTAGCCAGTCCGTGAGGATTCTCATTCCTAGGTTGCGAAGGATACTAAACCGAGTTGGTTGGTGCCATAGGGGATGTATCTGGACTTCATGTAGACATGTTACCTGTATGACCTTGCATTGGATTAGAAACCCCAACATGCGCCAGTACTCATTACCAATGGTCGTGGTGAGAGAGTGTTGACTTAACCCCAACCATGGTTTGAGAGCTAGGTGTGGACCTTTCTTTTTGCCCAGGATCCCTACAAAGGTAACCAGTCCTTGCCGGATCAGAGTGACTAGACTTACCCAGAGGAGGGCTGGTATATATCTTAAAGCATGTCAACTGTTAGAGACTTGCATAGTTAGAATCATAGTATCATTCATACTTTGCACTCATTCATATCATTTATGCATTTCTAATTCGTTGGATATCTTGATGGGAATTGTAATTGTTCTTACTGAGTTCTCTAGAACTCACTCCTTTATTGTATATGTTTTATTAGCCTGCACAGATGGAGGAATTGTGCCGAAAGATGGACTAATTTCCTATGAAGGAACCTTCCCGTATGAAGAGGATGTGGCACCGACAGTGGGAAATGGAGATAGCCTATGCAGGAGCTCCTGCGAATGCGCTTATCGCACCTATTGATGGACAAAGACAGAAAGTAGTTAGACAGTTCGCTCAGCGAATGGAGAAGAACTGGAGGACCCCTTTTCTTGAGATTCATGAAAAACATTATTTAGCCTTAGAAAAGGAAACTGGAAAGAAAATAATATAACTCTTTTTGATTGCTTCCGCTGAACTCGTATTCATTTTAATTCATCATTCTTTCAATTATTATTTTTATTGGAGTATTTGGACTCCTGTAATTCCTTTAATTCATTTATTGAACTGTTTTTGCTTTTGATTGTCTTTATTTGTATTTATTATTGTTGATAGACTAAAACCGTGAATCCTGTGACGGATCACTCCCACGGGTTGTCGGGCGGGTAACCGAGACCAACGGGTGGGGTGTGACAGTTTCTGTCTAACGTCATATAGAAAGAGGCTATTTCTCCAAATCTTCATGGGATGGGTTCTTTATATCACTTCACAGCAACCCCACTTCTTCCTGGAACTCCTTTTGTAGACCTTGTCGTTCCTTCCAATCTCAATTCAACTTTGTTCATTACTAAATTCAAATATTCAGAGACTGAGAAATTACTGCTGCCAATGGAATTATAACTGAGAAATTAGGTCCCTGTGGTTATGGGGGTAGGATGGGGTTTGCTCTACCACCAACCCAAGTTCTGTTCCTTGCTGACAAGAGTGAGACATCAGGGATGGATGGGGTTCTCTTATAAGGCACTACCATGTCACTTCGAAAATTCCTCAACCACTTTTGCTGCTTTGGAAATGGTTGATTGTCAAAGCAATTCAAAGGGATTGACAAGAGCTCAGTCCAAAGAGGAAAACTTCCGTTATCTCCGCACTACTCAAGAGTCTACAGACACGGGAGCAGAAACAAGAAGAAGATGAAATTCCTAAAACATCAAGGTGATCATGATTTCTTTTGTAAAATTCCACTTTCAGATGATCTCTTCCTAAATCCGAAAATCAGTAAGGGGCAGAAAAAGATGTTTCATAAAGAATTAAAGTAGGACGGATGAATTGGTAGACAGCTAGGGAAGGTTGATGCCCCTAGAGTTTGTGTCAGTATGGTGTGCCCCTTCCCTTTATTCTATATTAACTTTCCCTCTCTACTTGGATCTGATAAACCACTGATGTCTAGGGGGGGTACACCATAGTTGTCAAGGCGTCGCTTAATCGTCGCCTCGGCGTCTGGGCTCCTTCGGAGCGCCTCAAATTGGCGTCGCCTTATTTTTAGGCAATAAGGTGTCTGCTTTTTTTTCTTTCTTTTTTAAATCACGAGAAAGATGCCTAATCGAAGGCATATATTGAAATACTTATTAGATTCCGATTGTAAAGTATCTATTGTTTGAACCTATACATATGTATAATGACGCTACATGTGATCAAATGTTAAAATAAAAATAAAAACAAACAAAATTGAAAGAGATTAAGTTCTTGACTCAAGTCTCACACTCTCACTCTCACTTTAATCCCTAATCTCTTTCTCTCTTCCTCTCTTCTTCTCTTCCATTCCAGCAGCGACACTCCAGCAAGCAGTGGTAAGTGACAAGCAACTTCTTCTCTTCCTTTTTTCTTGCGACTTTTTATTTAGGACCTATTATGTGTGGTTTGTAGTATGTTGGATGACTTGAGGTAGTTTGATATTAGTTTTTTTATCATATAAGATATGATAGATTTAGAGTGAATGAGATGTACACTAAAAATTTCACTTAAAACGCCTCAACCGCCTCAAAAGCGCCTCGGAGGGCGCCTTGTCGACTCATCGCCTCAATTAGCCTAAACCGCCTTGCATCGCCTCGTCGCCGTGACAACTATGGGGTACACCACAGCAGATAGAAGGAACACGGGATCAAACACAGCTGGACATGTGGGAAACAGAGCAAGCTAAAGGAAGCAGGGCAGGTGGCAACATTCCATTGGGAATTTTCAGACAATATGGCCTACATGGAATTAATTAGTTAGGATTTACTTGGGATATATTAGGGAGCAGGGAGGGAAGAGAAGGTAGGGAAGAATGCGAGTTGTGGAAGGGTGAAATAAACTCAAAGGCGAGAGAAAGACTCTCAGGTAGGTATGTTCAAGGTCTCGTAATGGTGTTTGCATTGGTGAGTGATATCCAGTGTAGTTCAAATCAGGTCCATTACTATTAATACATGAAGGTCCTTTTTTATTATTCCCATTTAGTCTTCACTATTCTCTGCTAATTGCCTCAGCTGTGATTGAGCAATTGGCTTGGTGAGAGAATTGCAATCAAGGAAACCAGGGTCTTCTTGTAGTCAACCCATCAAGCTGGAACAAAGATGAGGTGTGCCAATAATTAATGTCTATTTACAAGATTAACTACACAACAGCTGCTTAGCATACCTAATATAAAATGTGATAAAGGGTGACACTCGATAAGCTTTCCACTAACCCTTCAGGGAGACCATCTAACTCTGAAAATTGTACCATAGGGACTGGCAAATCCAGGCCCTAGTAACTGTTTTGTAAATAGGGTGCAGAAAGTGTACTATTTAATTATTATATTACATAATTATATATGAAAACATTTTCAAAATACATTTGTGCCCGTCAGTAGTGTTGATCATCTAAGATCCAATCATGATGTGGATTTATTACATGTCAGATCATGTTCCATATTTCTCAATGTCCATAGAATGCATTGTGTAGTGATTAGGAGAACTGTTGAAACCCTACTTGCAGTGAACATAACTTGCACAACATGCACATTAACAGACACTCAAGAAAGAATTGAATAAAGAAAGAATCCTTGTCCTCATCAGGCAAAGGTTTTGGCCACTGGAGATGTGCACAAACAGAGATCATGACTTAGTGCTGCATTTCCTATGCACAAACATGCCATATGTGTTTTCAACGTAACTTAAAACCTATTCAAATCCTCTTCTTTTCTTTTTTTCTTTTTTTTTTTTGGGGGGGGGGGGTGAATGAATCCAATTCGTGGCGTTATCATATTGTCAATTGATACAATTTCTACCTTAACACTTTTGTGATGGATATTGTTTCGTTGCACTTTCACTTCCATATTCAGCATCAATATAGTAACTAAAAGCCAACAAATCCGATGGTTTATCAAGGATCTACATTCCTGAAATTTCCAAAATTTTCTGATACCTATATATTAGCATCCATGCAATTTTATCCACATGTGTTACACACACAAGAGCACATGAATGTTCAAAACCCGGCTCCAAATCTAGCTAATTCCAAAAAAAAATAACACCTGTCCAATCCAGGAACAAGAAGGCTGAACAACAAAGAAGTTTTTTTCTAAAATGTATCTGAATTTTAAGTTCTTCGTTAGTGAACATATTTTTGAGAAAGGATTCATCTATAAATACATTCAACAAAGAAACATGGCTTATAGAATCAAAACTAGAGATGATAAAGAACTGCAGAAGTATAAGGCCATGCGCAAAGAACTGACAACAGAACAGCATTACCATGGCAAAAAGATCTCTGACAAGTAACATAGATAATTAGAACTAACCTTAGTTGGATCACCAGAAGGATCTGGATATATCTCTAAGTTCTCTTTCTCTGGTGAGGAACGCTTTGTCAACTCCTTTACAACCTCAGCCGTGTCTTTTCCAGCTTCAGTTGCAGCATATAGTCGACGAGACATCCAAAAAAATGCCTGAGTAAAGGCAGATGTGGAAGACAAATCCCAGAACTCCTCATGCTCAATCACTTGGCCACTTATCTGGTTTAGAGTAAACAGAGAGGTCACCTTGACTATCAGGTCCCCGCCTACACTAGCAAGGAAAAACTTGGGCTTTCCTTTGACTGTCCACTTGATACTAAGCAAACTTGTTGACAACATTACCATTTCTTGCACTGTCTATTGAAATATAAAATTAGAACTAAAAACATTGTTCATTGGCAAGGTGAGAATTGTAACTTATTAAAATAATTTCTATAAGTCCAAATCAAACAAATTATCATGCAAAAGATTAAAATTAATTACCAAAATGGATTAAAACTACAGGCTTGCTTCTGAATCAAGGTCTTGGTGCCAGAAGGTTGTTCTATATTATGTATTAATCAATCAAATTTCAAATTACCATCCAATGACTCTAGCTCTTACGATTGAAAGAATAGACACAAAAAAGTAATCAAAATGCAAAAACCCTTATTGTGAAATCCAGCCCTAACCCTAACTTGGACACCCTGTCTGTTTTGGATGAAAAAGTGATAAGTTTGATGTTTGACCTTGAAGTGGGACCCTGAGTTCAGTGTGGATATCTTTGGAAGGTCCTAGGAAGTCAGGTGAGACCTTTCCATAAGTTGGTTGAAGGCCTAAATGTTGGTTTTGACCCTGGAGATCCAAAATTCAGCAAGTGGACAAAGAGAGACCCTTTGGTCGATCCTTCCTTGGTCGATACCATCGACCAAAAGAACTCCGGAAACATATTTGTTATTTTTGGAAGTTTTGGATTTTGGATCCACCTCGGTCTAAACCTAATTGTTTTGCCTCTAAATTATTGGAGAACGTGGGAAGAACCTAGAGCCTCCTCCTCAAGCCAAGGAAGATCCCCAAGCATTCAACCAAAGTCTCTCTTTGATTACTCTTCTTCAAGGTTGGTATTCTATCTCTTTCTTCTCTACTACTCTCTCTACTATTTTCTTTTGTTGTTTTGATTATGAGGAAGGTATTACACTACTATAATGACCCAACCTCTGATCTCCTTGTCTTAGAGTGAATCCCCATTCACTCTATGTTCTCCCTTGAAGCCATATAGTGATCCTCCATCTATTTGATTTAGTTTTGTTAACATGATCTACTCTTACTGTAGTTTTCTATTCTAAATTTGTGTTAGACCTTCTCCTTAGTTGTTTTCTATGCATGATCTACTGTTCTCTATCCTTTTGATTAAGCCCCCTTTCATTCTAGCCTTTCCGTGATGATCCACAGTTTTAGCCTAAAAGGATGTTTTATTAAAATTCTTTTCCATTGACCTTTTTAGATTTTTGAACCTTTATAGATAGTCTTAGTATATTGTTTTAGAATTTCCCTGTTAATCGGTGTGTTTCGGCGAGTTTTCAATAAAAATTTGGAGATTCTGTCCGTACATTGTCTGCTTGGTCAATCCTGCTTGGTCGATGCCATAGACCAAAGCACCATCGACCAAAGGAGTTGCTAACAGCAGAATTCCCTATTTTGTCTCTTTTTCGACTCCGATCTTTTAGATTTGTTTCTTATGACCTATATATGTTTGTTTGAGCTTGTTTAGGCGATTTTGGATTTGTTCTCTGATCTCTCTCTTAAAGGTTATAGATTTGGAATTCGAGGTGAGTACGTTCACTCACAATATGCAAATTTACATGCCTTGTTGTGATATGACTTGAATGCATGATTTAGCTACTGTTGTTTTACTTTCAACGTTGTATTACTTCTGTAACTACAATAGCATGTTCATATTGAGATTTACATATTAGAATTGATTATTGAATGATGTGAATGTGATATATATGGAATCATGATATAATGTAAATGCCTAGGTTGTAGTTGTAGAATGGGGAATTCCCTTTCGGCGTTTTTGTCCTTGGACACCAGTGGAGGTGGTATGGTACGCTTTCCTATGGTACCCCTTAACTTTTCCCCTGACTACTGGTTGATATACCTAGGGCATGTTTAGAAGTGTTCGGCTAGGAAACCATGTCATATCTGACCCTATCGGAAAGGGAATTGAGACCGAATGACTCGTGGAAGCAATGGGGATTTGTGGGCACCCAAGACCGGTAACCAACCCGTGAGAGGACAAGAATCACATTGTGGGGCCATTCATTGGTAGGGTTACAGTAGTAGTCTTGGGCTCATGGACACTCAAAACCTGTAACCAACCCGTGAGAGGACATAAGAGCTTCCCGTTTACTATTTGTGGATGACCAATAGGGTTAAGAGTCTACGTAGCCGGGAAGGAGACAGTGACTCTAGTGGGAAAGGTACCGGAAAGGTTCGCGGGAAGCAAGGAATGGACGTATCTAAAGTAGATGTGACTCAGTAGATGACTTGCATTGGGCTAAGATTAACCCTGGAAAAAAAAAACACGCGCCAATACTCAGACCAATGGTGATGTGAGAGAGTGGTGACCTAAACCCCAACCATAGAATGTCCGAGAAGGATGCAGGACCCAATTACCAACGGATAACCAAAAGACCGGGAAAGTTGAGGGAGAGTGATTTGAGACCTACCTAGAGGAGTATGGTGCTATGACTTAAAGCTTGTCTGCTAATAGAGACTAGCATATATAGAGTTTGAAGCATACTTGCATTCATTGTTTCATCTCATTGCATTTATATTGTTTCGGATTGTGTGTGAAGATGTTTGTTGTGTGATTGGACTACTTGCTAAGTTCTTTTTGAGATTACCTTTTAGGGTCTGGGTTTTAGATTCTTTTGCAAAATCGGAAGAAAACCCGTGCTACAGTACAGAGAACCCTTCATTACATGGTTCAGCTTTGGAAGTCAATAGAGAAGGTCATGACCAATGGTGTGACCAGTACATAGGTTTGGACTACACTAACGGCTCCTATTGACAACAGCTGACATCGTCTTATTCGCCGATGGGATCGTGAGCTAGATGCTGACCTGAAGTTACAAGAGTACAATCCTAAGGTGAAGTAGATGAAGATTGAACAAGAAGAAGAGCCGACAGACTTATTCTTCTAGACCTTTACTTATAATTGAAATAGCTGAAACCTTTCTTTAGATTTTCGATCTACCTTCCGCGTTTGCTGTGGGGTATATTTCCGTTATACTCTACAATTTTCTTTTGATTTGGTATCATTATATCCGCACTCTGATATTCTTTTGTGATCCTTCTGAGATCCTTTCTTGATTTTATTATTAAATTATTTGAATACAATGATTTGTTTTTGCTTTTGATTATGTTATTGTGCTAAGTGGATATGATCGTTCCTAAACTTGATCTTCAGGGCTGTGGATCACACCTCCAAGTATTCTAGATAGGGTACCGGCTGAAGGGATGTGACACTTATGTTCATAATTTCATGCATTTCAGCCCAGGTACTTATTATGCCAATGCCTCGGGTTCAATTCTGTTGTTGATGCTTGATCCACTACACTTGAGCTATACCCTTCAGTTTTGCTTCTGCAAGTAATATTTTTCGACCCTCGGTTAACCCATATCACCTTAAAAAGGTTTCCGAACAATGAATGCAGTCAAGATAGCGTTATGGGTTATTGTACCAATAAAATCTGAAACATCCAGCCTTGCTGCTCCACAGTCATCATAACCATAGTTGTCAAGGCAACAAGGCGAGGCTAAGCGATAGAGAGCAGAGAAAACCAAGGTGACACCAAACAAGGTGGCAAACCGTCGCTTAGCTGTCGCCTAAGCGATAAGACGACACCAGGTTGCCTTGACCCAAATATGAGCCTAGGCAGCAAGGCAGCTGCTTAAGCGCTCCTAGGTGAACACTTTAACAACTATGATCATAACAACCAGCTCTATAAGATGGGGTGGGGGTGCTAGTAGAAGGGTTGGTGACCTTGGTGGTGTACCATAAGGATTACGGTTAGAAGAACTCCCAAGCACCAAGGGGCGCTTTCCTTTATCAGAGGCTGTTAATTAATCAATAGATATTGTATAGATTCAACATCGTCTTCATGGTATCCATATTAGCAATAAGCGTAATGATAAGCACATTTATTTGTGAAACCTTAGGGCATAAAGCATGCATTTTACACACTTAGAGTGGAGCTACCTTGGGTTTTATGTTGTTTTTGCAGATTTTAGGATTTTTCAAGATTTGAGCAAATATTTGGAGTTTTGGATATAAAACATGCAATTTTACACGTCAAGAGGTCCATTCAAATTCTCAAGTGCAAAAAGGGCCTGATTTGAAGCATAATGGGCTAGAAATGCGATTTTGGGCCAACTCCAAGAATATCTTAGAAATAAAGAAGCCAATTTTGATTTACGGCTGAAACTAGTTAAGATTTTATTTTATTTTACTTTATTGCAATTGAAAAATGTATGGGGCCTACAAGTAGTCAAGATTAGGTTTTTTATTTTTTTTCATAGATTTTCTAAAAGACTTTATTTTATTATATTTTATTTATTTCCTAATTATTTTTCTCTCTCCCCACTTTCTATTTCTTTCACTTTATTATTATTTTTTCCCCTTAATTAACCCACATTACTTTTCTAAAATTTTTTTTTTCCTTCCTTTCTTTCTTCTCCACATCTAACTCAAATAAAGTTATTTTTTTTTTATATGTTTTTCTTTATCTCTCTCCCCCCCCCCAACCCTTACACGAATTTTTTTTTCTTTCTTTATTTTTTTTCCTTTATTATTTTTAACTCATATTTCTTTATTTATTCAATTATCCTTATTTCCACCCCATTCACCATCCCCTATAAATACCTCTCCTCTTAGACCTAGGGGAGACTTTTTTCTCTTTAGTTTGTTTAGGCCTTCCACACCTTCTTTTCTCTTTAGCTTGTTTAGGTTTTTCTAGTTCTTTAATTGCTTTGTGGGGTTCTAGTTTCTAGATTGAATGCCAAGGTTCAATTTTTTCTATGTAATGCAATGAATATTCAAGTTATTTTGTTTATTTATGCAAGTGTATTTTCTTTCTTTTGATCAATGCAATTTCAATTTCAATTTCAATTTCATCGAGTTCAATCTCCAAGCTCCAAGTCTCAAGGTTCAAGTTTCAATTTTGAAGAGGATTTGTTTTTCTCTGGGTCTAACAATTGCAGATTTGGATCATTCTAGATTTGGTTATTAGGGTTGGTTGAGATTCAAATCGATCATTCAAGGTTTTTTTTATTATTCAAGATTCAAGGATGCAAGTAAGTAGCCTTCGTCAGTAATCTTCACTCCCCCCTCCATTCCCGCTTCTATTTAACCCTCCATATTCTTAACTTAGGATTTACTTTTCAGTATTTATTTATTGTTTTCCTATCCCCTAGGTCCTTAATCAAAGATGCCTACAGTCGTTTCCCTTTTCCATTTATTGATTTGTTATTTGTTATGTTATTTACTTTCTACATTTTTTTTCTTTAATATCCATTCTCTTAATCAGTGGACGGTAAGCTACGGCAAAGGGTCCACAATCAAAGCCATCCTAGTTTTACTGCCCTTCCCTAGATCCAGAGCTGACACTTGGATCACTTCCCTTTTATTTGTTTATTTATTAATTGTTCGCATCTTTTATTCCCGCTCTTTCTTTATGCATTTTTTTTATTTATTAGATGATGATTGGTTAGTTTATATATGTTTTATTTTTATTTTCAATTTGATCGCATTAGATGTATGTGTTAGGACCACTCATTTAGATCTACTAATTTAGTTAATTAATTAGTTAAAAATTTTAAATCATTGCACTTTCACATTATCATTAAATTTTGAAGTGTATATCTCCGTGAGATCAACCCATTAGCTACACGATACCATGCACTTGCAGTTTACTTTTATTTCACGAACATGTATCAATTTTAGCATCTGTGTGAGCCTTATAAGAGATTAATTGCTAAAGGACTTAATTATTGGCTACAATGGTGAAGGGAAAATAATAGAACACTTAATAAGGAAAGGATGGAATGGCAAAACAGTAAATAATCATACTGTATAATGAAAAACTTGTAATTAGTGCAAACTTTTCAAAGGGGGTGGCAGAAATTGTAGTTTTGGATCAAAATCAGAGGATTATTTTAATGGTATGCTTAGAGGGAAGGGTAAACTTGGAAATAAAAGAAAGAAGTAGCAGCAAGGGAAATAATAGAAGAATGGAAGGGTAGTTTGGAAAATAAAGGTAAAATTAAGACCTAAAAGAACCGAATACTAATGTAGGGGTTATATGGGTTTAAAGAGAAAGGAAACTTATCGTGGTTGTTATGGAAATAAGGAAACCACAATGTAGCTTGGAGTTGGAGACAAAACTGCAACACTACCAATCAGGAGAAAACCCAGGTATAACTTCTCTTCTCTAGTTTTTCCTTCTATTTTTATTTTTTTCCTTCCCGCTCTTCCGGTTCTCGCTACTTCATCTTCTTTGATCTTTCTTTTTTTTTTCTCTATTTTGGCATCCGACATGGAACAATACTCCCTCAAAACATGCAAAATTTCCCATTTTGAAAAGGTTGAAACGAAACCTATGGGTACCGAAACGAAATCACAGGTTTCCATTGAAACCTCCAAAATTTCTTCAAAACTTACGAAACTTGGTCAAAATATGGGTCAACCGGTTCGACCAGGTGGATTTTTTCACTTAAAATAATGAATTTCAATATAAACTCTGCAAAAATGCAATATTTCAAACAAAACCCAAGCAAAACCTCAAGTTTCAACCCTTTGTTTCCCCTCTAATTTCAACCTTTGTGAGCATTCCAAGTGATTTTAAGTCATTTCCTTCCCTCCTTTGGTGATGTCCATAGTTCTTGGTGGTCATTTCAAAATTTTTTATCACGTAATTGAAATTTCCCAAGACTTTTTATTTTTTCTTTGTTTCATGCTCAAATGATGTTGGATTCTGATACGAGAAGATTGAACTCGACCAGGTCTGGAGCCGACCGGGGCTAAAACCAGTAACTCAATCAGGATGTCAACCGATTGCATCATGTATATGGAAGGCTCCATCTATGCTGGACCTATAAGGCAACATCGCCATAAACAGAAGGTCAAGTCCAAGGATGATTAGGCGGGACAACCATTGGGGAAGCCTATCTATAACCAAAGAGGTAACTCGCATACTATTTAAACAAAGACTCACCCCTCCGGTAAGACACAAACACTTTCTTAGCAAATTCCTGTGTAGCTCTTGCATGGGATCTTTACCTAGTCACTGTCTGACTTAGCCATCAAAGGCGGTTACCCGGCAACCTAGCCGGCCCACGTCTGACCTTGCTTGCAGGACTCATCGTCTCTGGACACGAGCAAGTATTCCAATATTAGAACGGCTTAGTCGGAACCAAGATCAGAACTGAGACACATCAGTTTCTCTCGAATTAAATATATGTTGTCTTTGGTAGTTAGATCTAATAATTTATATTATTAGATTTAATTTTTAAAGTATGCCAGTATTTCTTTATTTTTCTAATTTTAAAAATTACCTACAAAATTATATTTTTCAAAAAATAACTTACATATACATGATGTATTGGCTTTGTTTTGATGTATGTGAGACACTATCATTCAATCTACGTTATGAAGGCCTCCAAAATTTTAGGTTGTCAAATTTTGATTTCATGTATTCAATAACTACTAATAATTAATATTTTAATTAATACAAAAATATTTTTAATTAGAAGAAGGGAAACAAAACCCAAAGTTTGGGAATTCCTTGGGTTATTAAGTGATGTGTGCTTAGGCTAAAAATTAGTTACTTTGTATTTGAAGTTTTAAACTTAGAATTTATATATTGAATGTTATGTTCATGGTGTTTTGTCCAAAACCTCTCTCTCTCTCTCTCTCTCTCTCTCTCTCTCTCTCTCTCTCTCTCTCTCTCTTTATATATATATTATATATATATATATATATATATATTAAAGAAAAATGCATGTGCTGATGTGTTAATTATGCTCTAATTAACTTAACACAAAGTTCCACCCTAAAATCCCTAAAATCTGCCGAAATTTGCTAGAAAAAGTCCCAAGTTTCAACCTAAATTTCTCATTTTCACAGGGTCAAAACTTTTGTTTACCTCGAATTTTGTTCCATGCCTATCATCTGTCATTTTTTCCCCTCTACTTCTCTCTCAGACTTCTGAGTTCTTCTTCATCTGTCTCTCTCTTTCTTTGTTTTTATTTGTTTTCTGGTGCGGCTGAACACAGACCCTTTTCTTTATATACTTTTCGTTTTATAATTGCTGCCAGAACATGAATTTGCAAAAGGAAGAAAAAGGGCTGCGGGTTTGTTGAACGGGAATTAGGGATTTTTCATTTTTCTGGGGACTGCCTCAACACAGAAATAAAACCAGTGAAGAGGAGAGGAAATAGAGGAAGAAGAAGTAGATGGGGGTGGGGCCTTCTTCTCTAATACCAGATCATGCAGGTCTAGTATAGGGCTGCAATCATGGGGAAGGAGAATTAGAGAGTAGGGAGGGGAAGAAGGGGAAGTAGAATAGGGAAAGGAAATCTCTCCAATAACAAACAAAACTCTTCAATCAATTCAACCTGAAAACCGTATCCTAATACAATCTATTTACCGGAAATAAAACACAAATTCTAATTGAAATCAAAATCCAATACAAAATCCTAAACAAAGTCTAACTCACTCTTACGTATGAATAATAAAACAAGTAACAGACTGAGTTAAATGTGATATAAAATACTAAATAAGTCCAAATTTGGTTGGACCAAACCCCATAGGACCGGTTCTTTTGGGGTTGGATCAGAGGTGATTGAACTGGTCTAAGACCATCATTGAATCTAAACTTGCTGATGATTCACAAGAGCAGATCATTACCATCAAATTAAGTGGTGTCTCTAATTATTTATTATGAACTCAGACTGTTGAGGCCTACATCCATGCCAAGAGCAAACTTAAATATATGAAGGAAGACCCACCTACACTTGACCTTAAGGATCCTACTTCTGTGGCTGCTCATGATGAATGGGTGAGAGAAAATTTTGTTGTTAAAATTTTGTTATGGAATAAGTTTTGATCCCTCCATTGCTGCAAAACTGATGTTTCATATTTAGCCAAGGGAGTGTAGGAAGGCCTCTATGAAAGCTATTCACAAGCTAAGAACATATCTTGCACCTACGAATTGTATGAAAACATTATTCTGTTTTCTCAAGGAGACAAATCTCTGAATGACTATTTCATTACTTACAAAGCCTATCTTAAGGAACTACAGGTTCCCCAATACCAGCCATCACAACTGACCTTGAAAAACTGAAGGAGCAACGATCGAAGTCTTATGTTGCCAATTTTTTGGCTGGACTTCATCCTCATTATCAGACAATCAAGAGTCAATTGCTTACTGGAAGAAGGTGCCTTCACTCAATGAAATCTTCTTCTCTCTCAATTGAATCAACTAGTCCTAGCTCTTCTTAATGCTTAAATGCCTCCTCCAAGGACTACTCTGGTTTTGTGGCTGGTCGTGGAAAATCCTCCTCAAGAGGTAATGGTAATGGCTTGATTAAGCATGGTGGACAGCAGCCGGATAAGTCCTCCCGCTAGTGCATCTTTTGTGGAAAGCTTAATCATACCATTGACACGTTCTGGGCAAAGAATGGTAAACCAGACTGGACTCATGAATTGGCAAACACAGAATTTAAGGAGAACACTTGTGAACCCATTGGCAACTCACAAACTCTGCATCTAGAGGATAGTCTAATAGTTCCACTGTTTCCTATGAAGATTATGGCATGCTTCTTAAGTGACTACAGCAGCTTAAATTCAATTCGGTCTCCACCTCTACTGCTACATTAGCCCATACAGGTAGTACTGCTCTTACCACATCCACATCCACTCCATGAGTACTTCATTACGGTGGTTCCAGCCATAAAGCTGGAAAGTCATTTATTTTCATTATTGACCAAGTGTACCAATTCCTCTCCTGTTATTTTAGCTGATTGCTTCTCCACTAAAGTACTAGAACATGGAGCAGTCTCTCCTACAACTTTCATTATTTTATCTTCCGTCCTATTTACACCCAAAATGCCTTTGAACTTGTTTTCTGTCAGCCAACTGACTAACCCTTAACTGTTCTATCACTTTTTTCCCTCTTATTTTGTTTTTTCATGATCTAGAGACAGGGCTACTGCTGCCTCGACACGTATCACTCCACTTCAGTGGCATTTCATCTTGGTCCTCCCTCCTTGTACAAATTACAACTGATGGTTCCTCGTTGTCAGTCTACTTGTTCTCTTCAAAGTGAAGCATGCGAACTGCGAAAGCATCATAGGCCAACAATTCCTAACAGTAGTATACCCATAACCCATCTTTAATTTCCTTAGTATATTTTGATAATTGGGGTCCTTGTCGAGTTAAAGATAGGTTATGTTTTCATTACTTCATGAGTTCTATAGATGATCATTCTTGTTTTTCATGGGTGTATCCATAAATGAATCCTTCACAGTTTGTTTCTGTTTTACAAAGTTTTTATAATGAAATAAGGACCCAATTTGATGCTTCCATAAAAAAACATAAATTGGTCTGATAATGCCTTAGAATATGTTAAAACGGATATATCTAATTTTTGTTTTTCTAAGGGCATGATACATCAAACTACCGTTCTTATACCACCTCCCCCCCCCCCCAAAAAAAAAAAAAAAAAAAAAGAAAAGAAAAGAAGGGGGTGGCTAAACATAAGAATAGACATCTTTAGGACATTTGGAACTTTCGGTGTGATGCAATTCTTACTACACGTTTTGATGAATTGCATGCCTTTTGTTACAGATAAGATACACAAGTGCAAGCACACGTGGCTGATTGGATCGGATCTTTACCCAGGTAATCACCCGACTATATGGTCAGGAACTATCCCGATCATATCTGACGAATATGGAATACCCCATTCACGCTAAGACAAAGAAGGAAACACCAACATAAACAGAGGTCTGTCCCAGAAATAGCTAGGCGGGCAAGTGCTCGGAACCCTGTCAGTTCTAAGTAAGGTAACCCACACGCTATTTAATGAGGTCTCAATCCTTGGGTAAGACATGAAAATTTTTTGGTAAAACCCTGAGCAGCATTCGTTGGGGACCTTGATCTGATCCCCGACTAACTTAGCTATCGAAGGCGGTTGCCCGACATCCAAGATGGCCCGCATCTAACGTCTTTTGCAAGTCTTATCCTCTTCATAGTCAGGACCTCAATCGGGAATCAATTCACCAAGGTCGGATCTCAGACGCAACAGTATTTGGCGCCGTCAGTGGGAAAACGATAACAAGTCATGATGAGATGAACAATCAATACAGGGCAAACTACCCGACAAAATACTATGACTAGGGACCAAAACCCAGATGATTAGAACCTCCGGGAAGATGGAGTCGAGCACTCTAATTGGGAGGATGATTGGGACAAAACCCGAGTTGCCACGCACCCCCTATGGGAAGGTATGTCGGCAGGGCCCCAGGACCTGCCACCGCTGCAAATCTGGACGAGATCCGAAGAGGAATGCTCGAGCTACAAGGAGTGTTGTAAGGGCTAGTGCACCAGGTAGGAATTCAACAGGGACCCCCACACGACACTCAGCCAAGAAGATTACAGCAAGCTGCCCGGACGGCGAGGGGAACCCGGGCCAACGATCGACAAGAGGCACACTCTGGGACTCAGATGGAGAAAAGACCCGGGGACGGTACCAAGGTCAGCGCCTTCAATCGACTCTCGGAACATAGACAGACTTGGGATCTCCCCCAAAGAAGTCAACCGGGCTAAAATGACCAAGAAGGAAAAACTCACCCTCAAGGGTCCCGATCAAGAGTATCAATCTCCCAGTCACAATTAGTCCGAGCAAGTACTATGTCGTCCAAGAGGAATCAATTGGGACAGAATCGGCTACGAAGGAGAGTAGCAGAAGTGGAGCAAAAGCTAGAGGATTGGGACCATGATAAGGACTTCGATGTTGTAGACCGGGAACCCTTCTCGGACAAAATTATAAACATGCCCCTCCCAGTCAACTTCATCATGCCACCTTTCACCCCATTCGAAAGGGAAGATCTGAAGGAACATATCAATTACTTCAAATCTGTAATGACTGTCTTGGGTCGGGAGGACAGGCTACTCTGCCGCACCTTCCCAGCATCTCTAAAGGGACCGGCAATCAAATGTTTCAGCCGCCTAAAGCCAAGCTATATCAACAACTTCATAGAACTGGCTAGGAAGTTCATAGCCCGGTTCAGAAGTGCGATCGGGAGCAAGAAGACTTCTGATAGCCTGTTCACCATCAGGCAAGGCAGGAATGAGTCCATACGGGACTACTTGAAGCGTTTTGAAGAAGTAGCCATTGAGATCGAAGAGTTAGACAACCAAGTGGCATACAACGCTTTATGGAGTGGCATCACCCACAAGAGACTCTTGGAGGTCCTGCTATCAGACAAACCAAAGACTTATGGAGCCCTACTACGTAAGTGCCAAAAACAAGCCAGTGTGTACGAAGTAATAGACGCTCGAGTAAAGGCTAATAAGGAACGCAAGCCGGACGAGGAAAGAGATAGGCACTACAATGCCCGGGAAAAAGGAAAATGGAAGTACACCCCTCTCAACACCAAACCCTAAGAAATCCTCATGCAAATCCGGGATAAGAAATCCTTGAAGTGGCCTGGTAAGATGCACTCCCGGTCTAAAGATTGAGACATGTAAGTATTGTCGTTTCTACAAGGATTACGGCCTCAACACGAATGACTGTCACAGCCCCAAGTCAGAAATTGAAAAGTTAATACAAGAGGGCAAACTCGGTCAGTTCGTGAGGGGGTCGGGACGTGCCCCAAGACAAATCACCCGACAACAGAAAAAGGGCCCGATCACAGAGCCCGGGAGAAGCTGTGAAGAAGACAGAAAAAGGAAAATAACCGAGAGGAAACTCCCATATACATCATATTAGGATGACCAACCATCGAGTCGGTCAGGAAGGCAAAGCAAAAGGCCAAATTCATAGGGGTTATGCACCTGCCAAGAAAAAGGAAGAGTCAATCCTGTCCTGATCCAATTACCTTCACCGACGAAGACTTAAACGAGGTAGCCACCCCTCACAACGACACGATCATCATAAAGGTAAGGCTAGCCAATCGGGAAGTCCATCAGGTTCTAGTCGATACTTGCTCCTCAGTTGATCTACTATTGCATGAAGCGTTCAAAAGGTTGAAACTAGAGGACGACATGTTGACTCCCTGTGCAAGTATGGGTTCGCAGGATCTTCAGCCATAGCAGAGGGGACAATCCAGCTCGACCTCAGGATCGGGACATCCCCTGAGATGCACTTGTTCAGGTTAACTTCATGGTAGTTCAAACTTAATAGCATATAACGTCATACTTGGGCGACCAACTCTTAACATGCTGGAAGTAGTGGTTTCACCCAGGCACATGAAGCTCAAATTCCCGACCGAGGCTGGAGTAGGGGAGTGTAAATCCGACTAGTCCACGTCCCGACAGTGCTATGTCAATTACTTGAAGCAGAAACAAAGGTCCAAGAGATCGGGTAGCGCACTCACCATTGAAATCCGAGATGATCGGGACAATGACAACATGCAGAGGGTTGAACCGATGGAGAAACTGGAGAAAATCCAACTACACCTGGACTACCTAGAGCACAGGACGATGATCAGGTCGTAACAGCCCGAACCCTTCAAGAAAGAGTTAACCAAATTCTTATGGGACACTTCAGACTTTTTCACTTAGTCAGCAGAAGACATGCCCAAGATTGACAAGAGGGTAGCCAAACACAAGTTTTGGATTTAGAAGGATGCAATCCCGGTCATCCAAAAAAGATGAAATTTTTCATTAGAAAAACACGAGGCAATCCGAGTAGAAGTGGAGAAACTAGAGTGAGCGAGCTTCATTGAAACGATTGAGTGCCCGACCTAGCTAACAAAAGTGGTAATGGTCAAGAAAGCAAATGGGAAGTGGAGGATATGCGTCGATTACACAGACCTAAACAAAGCTTGCCCAAAAGACTGCTACTGACAACGAATAGACTTGCTCATCGATCCAATCGCCGGCCATGAAGTTCTCAGCTTCATGGACACATACTCCGGATACAACCAAATACTAATGGACCGACATGATGAGAAACACACCTCGTTCATAACTGGACCAGAAAGCTACTTCTATCGAGTAATGTTGTTTGGGTTGAAGAATGCCGTGGCAACCTACCAGAGAGCAGTAAACAAGCAACTCTCTCCATTCCTCTTTCTATTGGCTATATATCTGTAGTCACAATACCAATTCAAGCTATCTTCTTGATGGAGCAAGAAAGGTGCTGGTGCTGTAGTTCAAGGCAGGCCATAAGAAGTATGTTATATACTTTAATTAATCCATTTATGGCCTTTTTCAGCAAACTACGGCTTTTTTTTCAAGCCTACGGGCCAGAGCAAGTTGGGTTGGGGTATAGAGCCGTAAGCACGGTGGCGGGTGATAGAGGACGTGCTCGCTTCAAAGACCAAATCGAGAGAAACGTGGAAGTGTACATCAATGACATGCTTATGAAAAGCTTGGCTTGGGCAAAACACTTAACAGACTTGGAAGAAGCATTCGACATGTTGTGAACCTACCGGATGCGGCTGAACCCTGACAAGTGTGCGTTCAGGGTATCTTTCGGGAAGTTCCTCGGCTTCATGGTATCTCAACGGGGAATCGAAGCGAACACCAAAAAGATCAAGGCATTAGTAGATATGCAGCCCCTGAGAACGGTAAAAGATGTCCAATGTCTGACCAGGATAGTAGCCGCACTAAACCGCTTCATCTCTTGAGTTGGGGAAAACTGCAACTTATTCTTCAAAGCACTAAAAGCCACATCAGATCTGGGAGAAGGCATATGGACTGAAGAATGCCAACAAGCCTTCGAAGAACTTAAAAGATCGCTCGGGACGACTCCCGTATTGGCCCTCCCTACTCCCGGTGAGAATCTCACCATTTACCTAGCCATCTCCCCAGTCGCAGTAAGTGCAGTCTTGGTCAAAGAAGATACGACCCAAAACCCGGTCTATACGTGAGCCACGTACTCATCAATGCAGAAACAAGATACCCAGACATTGACAAACAAGCTTTGGCCTTACTAGTGGCCTCGCAAAAGCTAAGGCCCTACTTTCAAGCACACCCGATCATCGTGCTGACCAACTTCCCACTCAAGATGATTTTGCATAGATCGGACGTAGTTGAGAGACTGGTCGGGTGCGCAGTCGAGCTAAGTGAATATCAAATCGAATTCAAGCCAAGGAGAGCCATAAAAGCCCAAGTACTAACTGATTTCATTGTGGAAAATAGTCTTCCTCAAACAATAGATGACGATGATCGCAAGGAACTATGGTTATTACATGTGGACGGTTCGAGCAATCACTCGAGGTTAGGGCAGGATTAACCCTAGTGAGCCCAGATGGCTTTAAAGTCAATTATGCTATAAGGTTCAACTTCAAGACCTCCAACAATGAGGCCGAGTACAAGGGGGTCTTGGCTAGCCTTCGAGTTGCTCGGGCTCTAAGAGCTCAGGACTTGGAAATAAGAGTGACTCTCAGTTGATTGTAAATCAAATCAAAGGTGAATATGACACAAAAAACGACCAGATGGCTAAATACCTCTCAAAGGTGGAGCAATGCAAGGCAGAGTTTGATCAGGTTATTTTCAAACAAATCCCCCGAAAAGAAAATGAAGAAGCCAACAAGTTTACATAAAAGAACTCACCTACTCGAGCATACAAGAGACCGAAGTCTTGGAGGTCGGGTAAGAGCCCAGCTGGATGGACACGATCATGTCTTATCTAAGGGACGATCAACTCCCAACCAATCAAAAGGAAGCCAGAAAAATCAGAAACCAAGCAGCAAAGTTCACCATTCTGGACGACCAACTGTAAAAACACTTGTTCTCTTAACCTCTCTTAAAGTGCATTGGCCCATCTCGAGCCAAGTATGCCCTTGCAGAAGACCATGAAGGAATATACGGTGCCCACATGGGCAGGAAAACCCTAGCACAAAAAATCTTAAGGTCGAGACTCTGTTTGACAACCATGCAGCTCGACGCCCTTGAGTACATTCACAAGTGCGAACAATGTCAGAAGCATGCCTCCATCCCGAAAGGACCTCTCGTACCGTTGTCCCCGATCTTATGCCCGACTCCTTTTGCTATGTGGGGGATGCACTTAGTTGGGAAATTGCCTAAAGCCACAAGGGGTCAAGAATATCTTATTGTAGCTATTGACTACTTTACAAATTGGGTAGAAGTAGAACCCCTGGTCTCCATCACGGAAAAGAAAATGGAGAAATTTTTTAAGACAAAATCATCTACCGATTTGGGATACCTCAAATTTTGGTGACCGACAACGGCAAGCAATTCGAAGGCTCTAGGTTTGGGACGTTCTAATAAAAGGTACCATATTGAACACCTACCCACAAAGTAACAGACAAGTAGAAGTCACAAACCGAACATTGTTGGATGGGATAAATAAGAGGTTGGAAGATAGCGGGCCATGTGGGTAGAGGAACTCCTGAGTATCCTATAGTCATACCGGACGTCCACCCCAACCCCAATGGGTGAAAGCCTGACCTATGGAATAGAAGCCTTGGCTCCGGTCAAAGTCTTGGCTGGGTCAGTGAGATATCAAACCTATGTGGAGAAAGAAAATGAACAAGGACTCAAGACCAATCTCGATTTCTTAGAAGAAGTTCGTGACATGGCCAACTACAAGAATCAAAGATACCAAGAGAGAGTGGCAAAATATTACAACTCCCGAGTGAAGACCCGAAGATACAGATCAGGAGACCTCATGGTGTGAAGGACCGGGGCTTCAAACCCGAGAAATCAATGAAAACTAAGCCCAACCTGGGAAGGACCCCACATTGTGGACAAAGAAACAAAGCCAGGGGCGTATCACCTAAAGGAGCCCGGGATAGGAAAGCTAATTGACCAATCATGGAACTCCACCAATCTGAGGAAATTCTGCCAATAATTGTACAAGCCTAACATTCAAGAATAAAAACTCCTACTAACCCTACCACGGATCCCTTCGCACCTCACTTGAGGACTAGACGTACTACTAAGTACTATGTCCCGAGTATGATCCCGATCGTATCTCTTTGCTCCTTATGTGAGGACTAAATGTACTACTAAGTATTATGTCCCAGGTATAATCACGGTCATATCTCTTTGCACCTCATGTGAGGACTAAACATACTACTAAGTACCATGCCCCGGGTACAATCCCGATCGTATCTCCTTGCACCTCATTTGAGAACTAAATGTACTCCTAAGTACTATGTCCTGGGTATAATCCCGGTAACATTTTGCACCTATCTTGAGGACCAAACATACTTCTACATAACGTGTCCCAGTAAAGTCCCGATCATATCTCTTTGCACCTCATGTGAGGACTAAACGTACTTTTGAGTACTATGTCTCGGGTACAAGTCTTGGCCATATCTCTTTGCACTTAAGGATTAAAACATGCACATAAGTGGGTCCCGGATATGCTATCTTCATAACAGTCAGGAGACATCCAGGATCATGCGTTAGTAAATCAGGCCCTATACGTTAGGTCACACCCGCAAGAAAAACATTCCTGATTCAGTATAAACATAATCAGAGATCAAAGAAACGTAATACAATAAAAAGGGGTCGGGACAAAAGCCGATTTACAAAAGTTTGGGACATAAAAACAAGTCCCGAGTAAAAACGAGGTACAAAAAGATACAAAGTATAAAAAGAAAATTCAAGACTGGCTCGAGGTGGGCACTGGCTCAGTAGATTGATCGGCAAGAGGGGCGGCATCAAAAAGGTAGTAATATCAAGAGTAGTATCATCCGGAATCCCATCATCGTCAATCTGAAGCTCGGGAGAAGGCGTGGGAGAAGGGTCTTCTTCAGGGAGGGGAGAGTCTATAAAGTCAACAGGATCTAGATCCTCCACCGCTAGCAACTCAGGAAGATCCTCGGGACATGGCAATTGGAGTTCATCAAACACCAAAGTATTAAGAACCAAGTGCAGCTTCTCCATGTCCGGGAAGGTGGTCCGTTGACGAGCAAGCTTGAACGCCTAGTCCCTCCCCTTTTTAAAAGCAGCCACAGAGAGAGCTAGCATCTTTGAATTGAGGGGTCTCAAAATACTCCTCGAATACTCTCCTCCTCACATCCTTGGGGCCCCTCTTGGGAGAAGAAGAAGAAGCCTTCATATGCTTAATAGTTTTCTTTAACTGCTCATTTTCTCCGTCACCTCATCTAGCAAAGTGTTAGCCTTGTTCAAATCAGACGAGACTTTCCCGAGTTTCTTTCCGAGAGATTTAGCCTTCCCCTTATATTTTTCCAGCTCTCCTTAAGCTTAGATTTCTACTTCCAAAGGGACTCCACCTCCTCCTGAACCGATTCAAGCTCCTGTTTGGCTTGATGCGAGCTGTGGTTGGCCTGCTGACACACCTTCTGAGAAAGTTTCAGTTCCTCTTCCCGATGATGAGCCTAGTCGACCACCTCAGCAAAACAATGAGCTGCCCAGGTATCTGAGTGAAAGAACAAAACAAAGGGTCCTTACAAATACCAAGTATGAAAATTCACCAGCATACGAAGGAGACATACCTATACGCATCCGGGAAGAGTTCCTTGTCCGAGGACTCCTTCATATAGTCCCAATCGAACGGGAGGGTAGACTTCTCGACCCAACTTCGAGCAATAGCCAAATCTGCAAAAACATAGTCTCAAACAGTTAACTCCCACTGCGGGACAAAAGTGCCCATCGATTCGGTAGAGTCGGGAGTAGATCTAGGGAGGCACTTTCCGAGGGGCTTCCCAAATAATGACACCGGCCCTCCCGGAAGACTCGGGAGCAGCCCTCTTCCAGGGACTCCTTGCTGGGGGAGGGGGCTTAACAGCAGGAGGTGGGGGCCTAACGACAGCAGTAGTGGACGGCTCAAGAGCGGGCTTTCGATTTAGATGGGGGCTTCCTAGCCCGAGAAAATGATATCACCCCACTAGCGGCCGCCGTCAAAGCATCCAGAGAAACTCTTTTAGGCACTGCAAGAAAAAATGAGGTCGGGTCAAACACACATACAAGAAAAGAAGAAAATAAAGCAAAGCGAGGGGCTCACCTGGGGCGAAACCCCATAGCTGCAGAACAGGAACATATTCCATTGCGTAACCATGTACGGCATAGGAATTTCCATCAACCCGACCGATGTCCCAAACGACATCCATCTCCTTTGGAGTTAGGTTGAACTAAGTATTTAGCCCGTCCAACTCCTTTTTCGTCCTCTTTTGGAAGACACAAGTAAAGGGAGCAGGACAAGTAGGCCGGCAAAAAAGGAAAAACTCCCTTCACTTCTTGGTGGTGGACAAGAGGGTTTCTTACTCGATGAAGTTCCCTTGAAACTCAAGGGCAAGAGAAGGCCTTTTGGCCAAATAGTACCAGCCCTGCTGCGAATGAGGACGGAGCATGAAGAAGTAGTGAAGGAGGCGAAAGGTCAGGACAACGCCCAAATTACCGTAGAAGCCTACAAAACCTATAACATTGCGCCATCTATTCGGGCAAAGGTTAGACAGGCAAATGCTAAATAGTCAAGGACCTCATCGAAAAGGGGTTGGAACGGGAGCCGCGTAGCCCCCCAATGAAAGCATTAAAATAAATAGAGAAACATCCCTCGGGTGGATGATTAGCCTGGTCATCCTTAGTTAGGAGAAAATTTTCATACCCCTCTGGAATGTGAAAATACATAAGGAACCAACTTAAATCCATAAAAGTAAGGGTGCACGGATATAAGTCAGGACTCAAAGTACTCAGGACATAATCAACATGCCACAGAGTACGGGGCTCGCTCTGGGCCCTAGCAAGGGCAGCGGCACTTAGCTTTTCCTATTAGGCTTAGGAGGATAAGGGCCACGAGACCCGCTCGAGCACTGAAATAGAGGACAAGGAACTGAAGTTTTGGTTTGGGAAGAAGGACTAGCCCGAAAAGATGACAAGGGTCCGGATCGGGAAAAAGTACCAGATGGACCGGCACGGGAAAAAGGATCATTAGGTAAAGAAGAAGAGGGAGAAGCAGACTCATCTTCGGGATCTGAAGCATCCCGATGAACTACGCTAGGGTCCTCCCCAACCAGGATAGAGGATGGACCTGACCTGCTTGATTAACCGACTCAATAAGAGAGTGCACTAACCCGAGGACTTCCTCAAATCCCTCGGATCATCATCAACAAGACTATAACCAGGAGACCGATCAGACATGTCCTCTGAAGATTGCTCGTGCAAGTCTTTCAAAAGGTCCCCCGTGAGGTTGACAGCTCCCATTTGGTCGTTGTCACCCTGACTCGCATAGCCCTCCAGGGCAGGACGGACTTTCTTCCTTGGGTTCTTGGGCAAGTCGAACTTAAATCTACGGTTGGGACCCAAACCACGTCTTTAAGGCATGATTAATAATGAACTTACTGATCAGGAAAGTGCGAAGACGACTGAAAGCAAAGATTGATCATGAGCTTAATCGAGAGCAGTGAAAGCGATGTACCCTTACGACTGAGAATGGAAGGGGGTATTTATACCTCCAAAAGAAGTGAAAATGAACTCAATCGAACGAACGAGAAGTAATTTGATCAACGGCTCAGATTGTGAGACATTTGAGTTACCCGTAAGAGTCATTATGACCAACTGCCTTGTCAGGTGACGTGTGAGCATAAGACTGGGCTAGTACCTAGGAAGCTCAATTGTCATATATTCGCTAAGGACGGGATGCAAATCGGGAGTATCACACTGATCAACTTCTCGATGAATTCTATCCCGCCCAATGGGGTTGGCACCTGGGAAGCTCAACGGTCATATATTCGCTAAGGACGGGATGCAAATCGGGAGTATCACACCGATCAACTTCTCGATGAATTCTATCCCGCCTAATGATAGCTATCACCGCACGGGCAAGGGGGCTAGTGTTATAGATAAGATACACACGTGCAAACACACGTGGCTGATTGGATCGGATCTTTACCCGAGTAATCACCCAACTATATGGTCGGGACCTATCCTAATCATATCTGACGAATATGGAATACCCCATTCACGATAAGACAAAGAAGGAGACACCAACATAAACAAAAGGTCTATCCCATAAACAGTTAGGCAGGCAAGTGCTCGTGACCCTGTCGGTTCTAAGTAAGGTAACCCACACACTATTTAATGAGGTCTCAATCCTTGGGTAAGACACAAACATTTTCTCATAAAACCCTAAGCAGCATTCACTCAGGACCTTGATCTAATCCCCGACTGGCTTAGCCATTGGAGGAGGTTGCCCGGCATCCAAGCCAGCTCGCGTCTAACTTCTTTTGCAGGTCTTATTGGGAGTCAAGTCACCAAGGTTGTGAGACCAGGGTCGGATCTGAGACCCAACACCTTCATCTGTGTTGAATAATAGAATACCGTTTTCTATTTTACATCCTAACACCCCCTTGTTTTCCTTTCCACCACGTGTTTTTTGGTCTGTTTGTTTTCTAAGTATTTTGCAACCTTTTTTAGTTAAACTTTCTCCCCATGGAACAAAACGTATTTGCCTTCGATATTCACGCACTCAAAAAGGTTAACACTGTTTTAGCACTATTTAAAAACTGGCATTTTTTAATTGCTGATGTTACCTTCTTTGAGGATACTCCTTTACTCCTCTCCTGATGACTTAACTATGGTATTCCCCGATGGTGTACCACCAACTCCTTTGCTTCCTATTGTTCTTGCTATTGAGGATCGGCTAATGATTGTGTATCAAAGGCGACAGCAATGGCAAGATCCTCCAGTGCTACTAGCTACTACCATACAATCTCAGGCTCTTCCTGATCCACTCTTTACTTTACATATCCTACTAACTTACCAAATGCTACTTGCGAGGTAAACACTTATGTACTTTGACATCTTCAACTGTTTACCCATTGATAACTTTGTTTTTGCTTACATCTTACTCCTTTGTAATGTAGTACTATATTTGATGATCAAAACAATAGCCAAATAGGATCTTTTATAGGGAATAATTTTAGATTTAATGGACTTAAGATAAACAAAATTCAGATATGAAGGTAGGCTGAAAACTGGAGTGTGAGTACTAGGATATTAGCTTAACAACATGGACTGAATAGGTCTTCAAAACAAGGGCAAAACTATAAAGAAGACATGGAAGGAACAATATAAGAGAATTGAGAGAAAAATAAGAACAACAAAGTACACCTGGGCTTCACATTGCAAGGTGGATCGATTGGATCAAACGCCAATCTTCCTTGATCAAACACAAGGATTCTTCAAAGAGGAAATAGCTAAAAGACAATTTGACTTCAAAGTTGAGGGTTGAGTTGTGTCATCACCCTCTTACATAAATCTCTTTATATAGCATTCTAAAGAGACATAACCATTAATTGTAACATCCAACCACTAGTTAACACTACCTACCAATTAATAACTCAACTACTACCTAACTTTTGACAAAGGAAAACTCCTTTGACAATGAGTTCTCATATTTTCAAAGCAACGCCCCTTTTATTCACTTTTCAAGAACTAGACTTGGCTCAGGTCTAGACCATGGAGATAAAAATATATGGGATAACTTTAACCCACTAAAATAATCCTAGCCCATAAAAGCCATGGGCTGATTTGGGTGATAGCTTTAGGCCTTTGATGGGCCTGACCCAATGGGCCTCTTCTTTCTTGAATATGTCTTCAATTCTGCATCACTTTGTACCAGTATTTCATGTCCTCATTGTTTGCTGCCATTATTCGAAAACCTATCATAAGGTTCTTTCCCATAATGGGTGGAAAATTGGAAAATTGATATAGACACTGTTCTTTTATGAATTTTCCCCCTGATAAGGTCATTTGTTGCCAATGGGTGTAAACTATTAAGCACCTTCCCGATGGATCAATTGAGTGCCCTAAAGCAAGGTTAACTGCTAAAGGCTATACCCGAATGTTTGTTGTAGATTATTTGACAAATTTTCTTCAATTGTCCAAGCTTAATTCGGTCCACATCATTATCTCTTTAGCTGCAAATTTGAATTGGCTCCTATACCTAATGGACATGAAGAATGCTTTTCTTTATGGTGATCTTGAGGAAGAAGTATATATGGAGTCACCTCCAAGGCATGTTGCTCAAGGGGAGGAGTAAAGGGAAGTGTCCGAGCTTCACAAAGCGATATATAGGCTTAACCAATCTCCACAAGCGTGGTTTGACTTGTTTAGTTCCATTCTCACTCAATATGGTTTTTCACATTGTTACTCTGATCATTTTTTCTTTGTCCGACATCAGTATTCTACAGTGATAATTTCCATAGAATATGTAGATGATATTATCATATCCGACAATAATTCTACTAGTATAGCTAAACTTACAACCTATCTTCATCAATATTTCCACATAAAGGATTTGAGTTTACTTTGGTATTTGCCAGGAATTGAAGTGAAACTAATCCAAAAGGGGATCAATTTGTCTCACAGGAAGTATGTCCTTGATTTACTAACTGACATAGGGTTCCTTGCAGCTGAACCTATTTATACTCCCATGGATCCTCTTAGAAATTTGGTTCTACCAACAGTAAGATTTTGATTATCCCTAGCAGTACAAATGACTTGTAGGCAAGCTTATATATCTTAGTGTTACTAGACTAGACATATCCTTTGACGTGACCTGTGGGTGTTGTAAGTCAGTTTATGTATTCTCTCAAGAAGGTCCATGGGAAGTTGTATGCCACATCTTGTGCTACCTCAAGGGAGCATCAGGAAAGGGGCTTATTTATCATCCTCATCACCATATTGACATTATTGGTTTCTTTGATGCCAATTGGGCATGATCAGATGGTGACAGATGATCTACCACTGTGTACTATACGTTTATGGGTGGTAACCTCATCACTTGGGGAAGGAAAAACCGAAAAAGCAAACTATTGTTGCATTATTAAGTGCCAAAGCTGAATATAGATCCATGGCTCAAACTGTTGCTAAACTGTTGTGGGTCCAATCTTTCCTTCTTGAGTTGGGACTGCCAGTCACTCAACCCATAAAGATGTTTTGTGATAATCAAGCTGCAATGTACATTGCTAGTAATGTCTTTCATGAGTGCACTAAGCACATCCAAGTCGACTGCAACTTTGTCAGAGATATTGTTCTCAAAAAGAAGATTTTTACTCCCTTTGTTCCTACAACTGAGCAACCAGGTGACACTTATACCAAGTCACTCTTTGGACCTGACTTCACGAATGGATGTTGCATGGGTGACTTACCTACTCCAGCTAGAGGGGGAGTATTAGAACTCATGTGGTATGGGCTGTAATTAAATTGCTAGTCTACCTTTTGGTACCTTTTTTACAAGCTCCCCTTCGCCCTTTTGTTGGTCAACAAGCAAATCATTTCTAGGATAAGTTTACTTTTTTAGATGCTTCTTTTTTGCAAGCAATATCCACTTTCTATTTTCTGGAATTTAGCTTATGAAAGATGTCACAAACTAATCATAACTGTTTTGATCAATAAAGTAAGAAAGATGGGGGAGCCTTGTATGCGCAAGCTCTCTTTCCTCCTCCCCTCTTTCCTCTCTCTTCCCCATTGTCTCTTATTCTTCTTTGTTCATTGGTTCAGTTTCTAAGTTGCTGTATATATATATATATATTACCCAAGACCAATGACTATGAGGCCAAATTGCTCAAATTTGAGTTTGTTTAACTCCGGTACCAACCAGAACTGACTTTTTGAGAGAAGAATTTGAGATGACAGCAAGGAAAGAAGCTCAAGAAAATCAGTTTCCATGCTCACCTCTTTTCAGTCAGTCAGGAGATTACCTTTTTTACAAGCTCCCCTTCGCCCTTTTGTTGGTCAACAAGCAAATCATTTCTAGGATAAGTTACTTCTTTACGTGTTTCTTTTTTGCAAGCAATATCCACTTTCGATTTTCTGGAATTTAGCTTATGAAAGATGTCATAAACTAATCATAACTGTTGATTGATAAAGTAAGAAAGATGGGGGAGCCTTGTATGTGAAAGCTCTCTTTCCTCCTCTCCTCTTTCCTCTCTCTTCCCCATTTGTCTCTTATTCTTCTTTGTTCACTGGTTCAGTTTCTAAGTTGCTGTATATATATATATATTACCCAAGACCAATGACTATGAGGCCAAATTGATCAAATTTGAGTTTGTTTAATCTAGCGTTTAATCTTAAGTATGAGGAATCTAATTATACATTTGAGCAATATTATCAGATTGTAAAATTGAATAGATGAAAGCAACCTTGCATTTTCAAACCGTCCATGTTAAAATTATCAGGTACATTTGGGAGGGGCGAGAAGAAAAAAAGAAATAATAACATTGATCTGATAAAATCATTTCAAAATATTTTATAAAAGAAATAATAATATTGATCTGATAAAATAATTTCAAAATATTTTACCAGACATCTCAATTGGTCAAAACATGGCTCCACTATGTTAAAATTAGTAATAGCTGACCTTTTAGCCCTCAGATGATGAATTCAGTTTGGTCTTTAAACTTTATGATGCTTAGAAACATAGAAGAAAATTCGGCCGAAACTATCAAAATTTCAGTCAAAATGTCTGCAATTTTAAAAAATGAAATGAAACACAATGATAGGCACACGAAATGTTTCGTATTGATCAAAACGATATGAAATTTAGGTCGATACAACACGATATTTCATATCAATTCGTATCACACCAAAACAGTACATGCACAGGTTATAAAATCACCCTTTTCGATCAGAATTTCGACATATCGTCATTTTTTACCCTTTTTGCCCATATCGCCTCTCAGATTTTGACCCCTTTTTGAAAAAAAATTTATTTCTATTGCTTTCATCCCTCTTTTCACCTAATTTCTAAAATTCCATTTCATTCAAACACTAGATTTGGTCCTCCATTTGTGAATTTTCTCAAATCTTGCAAGGTGAGTAACCAACTTCCTCCTTTTTATATTTTTGTTTTGTTTGTGCCGTAAATCTAAATCTTGTTGGATTGCTTCCAAATTTAAGAATGTTTATTTTAGAGTGTTGATCTATGAATTTGTAGTGTCAAAATTATATTTTGGCTCTATTACCACACTATGAATGAAATTGTCAAATAACATTCAAGATAATCTGAAAGTCCGAGAACTATGAAGAAGATAAGAATAGCACACAAGATAAAAGCCACTTTATTTCCAACCTTACATTCACACCCTGGTAATCTCCTTTTATAGAGCAAGGAGAATGAGATGAAATGCAAACTCACTCAACACGCAAATGAAATGTAGTGAGATATTTTGAGCGTGACATCATGCATGACATCATTGGTAGCGTACATAACATTCAACTTTATACAATACATATACAAAATACCCATACAACGAGCTTAATCAGAATCTAAATTCCAGTCATCTTGATCATCATTAGACGGGCTTTCCAGAAAGTCTTCGTAATGATCCACCCGATACTCGTGCCAAATAGAAAGTATATACACAACATCAGGATCATTGAGTACATGGTTCAATTCTCATGCATCTTCAGGGCCAAACAACTGAGCCAGGATACTGGCGGGATTGATGCCATTAATTTCAGCCATATCAACTTGAAACTCTCGCCATTCTTCACAATGATTTTCATCGCCACAAAGTGAATACAGGTCATGGTCTATAACAGTGTAAATAGAATGACTAGCATTATAGAACATGAAATGGTTTTGGCTTTGGGAGCTTAAGCTTGGGTCCTGGAAGGCTGGATCAGGATGAATGTAATCCAGAAAAGCTGGATGAAGGTTATCCGGGTCTAGATGGAAATGAATGATTGCCTTTTTTTCATGGTGTGATTCAAAGAATTGGAGCCAGTCTTCTAGGGATTGGAATTCACCTAGAAGCTTGGCAAGATAAGCCTCGTGTCTTCGAATATATATCCTCCTATTTTTAGTTGATGAATAAGCGGGTTGGTACCAGTAATGAGGAGGGTAACTGTATCGGACACATAGTATGACATGTACAATTGGAATCTTTGCATTTAATTTGAAGGGGAAAGGTATTGCATGAAGTTCCAAGCTTAACTTGTGTTTTCTCCCATTGCTGCAAGAACGTATGCTGTCTGTAAAGCTTATCTAGAGAAGATAAGATTGCTTGGTAGAGCTGACCAACGGGGTTGGAATCAATGATTCGGCCTTTTGCTGCAAGATTTTTAAGAGCATCTATGCCAAGGGGTTCAGGAAATGAATTCACAAAGACTTGCTTAAGGTTTCGGTCATCAAGTCCGCCGAGGACAAAGAACTTGGGGAGCATACGCTTGTAATGTTTCTGAAGATCTTTCCTGTCCAGGGAACATCATTTTCATCTTCAGGAAATCTTCTCTTTCTTAAACATTTCGTTCAGCTAAGTCGCCAAGAAATTGACTGTACAGAGCAAAGATGAACTGCGACAGAGGTAATTGAGCCCATTGTAATTGTCTATAAGCACCAAGACCAAGATACCATTCTCTCTGTTGTGGAAGATATGTAACCCAAGAACCCCCTCGAGAGGAAATACATACCCACTCGGGAAAGACTTGAAGAGCCCCTCGGGAGAGACACACACACCCACTCGGGTAAGTGTGCTCCCTTCCCTCGGGAAGACTCAGAGAGCCCCCTCGGGAGGGACACACACACCCACTCAGGTAAGTGTGCTCCCTTCCCTCGGGAGACTCAAAGAACCCCCTCATGAGGGACACACACACCCACTCGGGTAAGTGTGCTCCCTTCCCTCAGGAGGACTCAGAGAGCCCCCTCGGGAGGGACACACACCCACTTGAGTAAGTGTGCTCCCTTCCCTCGGGAGACTCAGAGAACCCTTTCAGGAGAAAGCACATACCCACTCGGGCAGGTGCGTATTATCCCCTCAGGAGCCATGCTTGAGAAGAGTACGAAAGGTAAGAAGACCTTCAATACTAAGTCCAAGAGTGACGTTGAAGACGACCAAGTCAAAACGGTCAGTTACAAATAACTACTCAACATATCCGTTCCGAGGCTTGGGGAGATGAATAAGCGAATAACGGCTCTATCAGGCCCGCCAAAGAAGGGAACGTCATCCCTAAGATATCTCACCCACTCTTCAACTGAATATGCGAAATCCGAGAAGACGCCGCCTCCAGGTATCTTTTATATAAACCCTCATCCTACAAGGAGAAAGGGACAAGATTCATATTACCATTATTCACTACGCCTTGAGAACTCTCTCAAGGTCTTCTATTGTTGCCTAGACTAACTTGGGCGTCGGAGGCAGTTCCCCGGCCAAGACTTGGCTGGCTCGTTCTTGTTTTCTTTGTGAGTGCAGGCATCTCAGCTATTCCTATTCGGTTGTAGAAGTCTTCAAGTGGTCATCCAAGTATCCGGCTCTCAAAGAAGTTCTAGAAGCAACAAATTGGCACCGTTTGTGGGAAACGTCACAAAAAGTCATGGCGAGACGTACCGCTAACCCGATGACGAATTCCAATCAAGTTACTACTCGTGGAAGAGAAAAGGAGATGGAGAACAAGTGCGAAGAACGTGTTGAAGAGGAGGTTCTCCCTTCTCCTAATCAACAAATTCCAATTCAAGAGGAAGGTCAAGAAGGAATTCTGGAGATCCAAGAACCACACCAACTCCATTTGGAGAAGGAGGTTCAAATCAACCCCCAATTCTGGCAACAATAGCCGATCTACAAAATGTGCAAAGGGAAGTGCAACAACAAATGTTATAACTCCAAGGAGTTGTTCGAGGCTTAGTTCATCAAGTCGGGGTGCCACCAGGACCCTCTCAAAATACTCAAGAAGGAAGGAGGCATGAGGCCACTCGTCATACTCGGGTTAGACAACGACTAGAGAATGTGGTTCGAGAAGGGCATAATCGAAGGAGGCCCAGGCATTTGAACGAGCTTGTTGAAGAAAGAACTCAAGGAGTTCATATTGAAGAACCACCTCCTCAAGAAAATCGAACTCGGGGAAGTGTGTTCAACCATTTGACCGGGCTCAGGCAGACTCGAGATTTACCAAGAAGAGGACGTCCAAATGAAAGAGTTTGTGAACAAGAGGGTGAAAGCCAAGGAAGAAGGGATGTAAGGTCAGATAACCCGAGAGGGTCAACCAGCCAAACAAGATCTTCTCATGGGCCTACTTCCCAATATTCAGATCTTGGAAGTATTCGGTCTCCACAAGGGCGTCAAGGGGCGCATGGTCTCAGGAGAAGATTAGAAGACTTGGAGAAAAAGCATGACAATCGGGACCAAGATGACGACTATGATGTGGTCGATAGAGAGCCCTTCTCTGAGGAAGTCATGAGAGCACCTCTTCCACCCAATTTCATTATGCTAACGTTCACTCCTTTTAAAGGTAAGTCTAACCCTCGCGAGCATATTAGCTATTTCAAGTCTGTCATGGCCGTGATTGGCCGAGAAAATGAGTTATTATGCCGAACTTTCCCGGCTTCTCTCAAAGGCCCAGCGATAAAGTGGTTTTCTAGCTTAAGGCCAAGATCTATCCAAAACTTCCGAGAACTATGAAGAAAGTTCATTGCCTGGTTCCAAAGTTGTATTGGGAGTAAGAAGACAACAGATAGCCTCTTCGCCATCAGACAAAAGCCGAATGAGTCTGTTCAAGACTATCTCTTAAGATTTGATAAAGTGGCTATTGAAGTAGAAGAGTTGGATGATACGGTGGCATACAATGCATTATGGAGTGGAATAACTCAACGACGCTTGGTAGAGGTGTTACTTCAAGACAAGCCCAAGACATATGGAGCCCTTCTCAAGAAATGCCAAAAGCAAGCAACGATTGCAGAAGTTATCGAAGCCCGTGAAGAATCAACAAAGGGAATAAAGGAGAAGAAGAATTATGGAGAAAAAAGTCAGAACTCAAACGCTTGGGGAAAGGATGACAAAAAAGGAAGTTGGAAAGAAAGACTCGCCATCGAGGACTTTACACCTCTCAATACTAAGAGGTCAGAAATCATATTGCAAATTCAAGATAAAGACCTCTTGAAGTGGCCGGGCAAGCTTAGAGCCCGACCCAAAGATAGGAATATGACTAAGTATTGTCGCTTTCACAAGGACTACGGCCACCATACGGATGAGTGTAGAAATCTCAAGGTTGAGATCAAGAAACTCATCTAAGGAGGTCATCTTGAAAATATCTTCAAAGGAAGCGACAAGATCGAGAGAAGTCTCCAACAAGAGCACGCAAAAGACCAAGTTTGAAGAGCCCAGAGCGTGTGGAGAAGCTTTCGGAGAGCGAATAGACGGATTTTGGAATTCCACGAATGTTCGAAAATTCTATCAATAGAAGTAATCAAAACATGTAGTTCTGGCTTTGCAAATCATGCAACCATTTGATTTTCAATACAGTCTGCGTTTCCACCTCCAATGTTCACTTTCCCATGAAGAAAGTTATATTGAAGTATTCACAAATGCTTCCCCAAATGAAGAAGAACCCAAGAGAGTTCTTGACTTAAGATAAGTTCAAGAACCTGAGAGCATTCTTAAAATTAAGAAGTTGAAGAGCACAAGAGAGTTCTTGACTTTAGATAAGTTCAAGAACCCGAGAGCGCTCTTCAAATGAAGAAGAACCCAAGAGAGTTCTTGCCTTAAGATGAGTTCAAGAATCCGAGAGGGCTCTTCAAATGAAGAAGAGCCCAAGAGAGTTCTTGACTTAAGAAAAGTTCAAGAACTTGAGAGCGTTCTTAAAATTAAGAAGAGCCCAAGAGAGTTCTTGACTTAAGATAAGTTCAATAACCCGTGAGCGCTCTTCAAATGAAGAAGAACCCAAAAGAGTTCTTGAATTAAGATAAGTTCAAGAACCCTAGAGCGCTCTTCAAATGAAGAAGAGCCCAAGAGAGTTCTTGACTTAAGATAAGTTCAAGAACCCGAGAGCGCTCTTCAAATGTAGAAGAACCCGAGAACGTTACTTCAAATGAAGAAGAGCCCAAGAGAGTTCTTGACTTAAGATAAGTTCAAGAACCCAAGAGCGCTCTTCAAATGAAGAAGAACCCAAGAGAGTTCTTGACTTAAGATAAGTTCAAGAACCCGAGAGCGCTCTTCAAATGAAAAAGAACCCAAGAGAGTTCTTGACTTAAGATAAGTTCAAGAATCCGAGAGCGCTCTTCAAATGAAGAAGAGCCCAAGAGAGTTCTTAACTTTAGATAAGTTCAAGAACCAGAGAGCGCTCTTCAAATAAAGAAGAGCCCAAGAGAGTTCTTGACTTAAAATGAGTTCAAGAACCCGAGAGCACTCTTCAAACAAAGAAGACCCAAGAAGGTTCTTCAAGGGATAGATTTTTCTAAGGCATTATGCTCGGGGAGTCACTCGGGATAATGCTCGGGTAGCCACTCGGGAAAAACCCGAGAGCATTCTTCAAACGAAGAAGAACCCAAGAGGGTTTTTGAATTCAGATAGGTTCAAGAACCCAAAAGAATTCAACGAATGAAGAAGACCCAAGAGAGTTCTTAAACTCAAGATAGTTCTTGAACCTAAGAGAGTTCTTCAAGAGATCGAAGAACCCAAGAGCATACTTCTTGAATCCAAGACGAAGAGTATAAGTATCAAAGTCTCCAATAAGGCAAAGCGTTTTAACATAAGGCATTATGCCCGGGGAGTAACTAGGGGAAGGCGTCGACGATTGAAGAACCATAATGCCTCAGTGTTAGCCATTTATCACACAACATTGAAAGGTAGCGCCATCTTAAAAATTTCATTTACTTTAAAGCATTTGGGTGTGATGACCGAAGTTACAAAAAAAAAAGCAAGGAAGCAAAACAAGTTTTTCTTTAGGCACTTCAAAAAAAGAGATCGATCTTGTTTCTCGAGAAGATGAAGGATCACCTCAACCATGTTTGCTTCTCGCTCAATTTTTGGAGTTTCCCGAACTATTGAAGTCTTCTTCTCGAAGCTATCTCTAGTTTCTTCTTCTTCAAGAAGCTCGGTACAGTCAAGGGTCAAGTGGGTGGAACGGCTTGAAGAGCATGACACCCTTAGTAAAGGCAATAGCATCTCTCGGAGAACCCGGTTGGGGGCTTCTCGACTCGACAAGACAGTCTAGAGACAATTGGAATTCAAACAAAACTAAGCGAAACAAGGAAGGAAAGAAGATTTATTGATTGGTGAGCTAGTTGAAGAGAATGAAGTCAATCGGACAATTGAAGAGACTCGGAGCAACAAACGTCTCAAATGAGAATGACAGACGCTAACACCTCTATAGCGGAGGCAAGAAGAAGAGAGTCGTGATCTAACAACTAAGTGTCAGGATGCGACGGTTGAGATCAAGCAACCTTTGGGCTACCCCAAGTCGTAACAAGGAAACAATTACAACAAATCGACACAATGGTTACAAATTAAGAACCATAACGTTTGAAGAAGGCTTTCGAAGAAATGACTTTTGTCATTTAAGAAGACATACCCAAGAGTCTCTAGATAAAAGCTTGGATGAGAAAAGATGTAAGAGAAGCATTCCCTACGTTCGAGAGGCCGATTCCATGGAATGGGGGGCTCTGTTGTGGAGGATATGTAACCCGAGAACCCCCTCGAGAGGAAACACATACCCACTCGGGAAAGACTTGAAGAGCCCCTCGGGAGAGACACACACACCCACTCAGGTAAGTGTGCTCCCTTCCCTTGGGAAGACTCAGAGAGCCCCCTCAGGAGGGACACACACACCCACTCGGGTAAGTGTGCTCCCTTCCCTCAGGAGACTCAGAGAACCCCCTCGGAGGGACACACACACCCACTCGAGTAAGTGTGCTCCCTTCCCTCGGGAGGACTGAGAGAGCCCCCTCTGGAGGGACACACACCCACTCGGGTAAGTGTGCTTCCTTCCCTCAGGAGACTCAGAGAACCCTTTCGGGAGAAAGCACATACCCACCAGGGCAGGTGTGTATTATCCCTTCGGGAGCCATGCTTGAGAAGAGTATGAAAGGTAAGAAGACCTTCAATACCAAGTCCAAGAGTGACGTTGAAGACGACCAAGTCAAAAAGGTCAGTTACAGATAACTACTCAACACATCCGTTCCGAGACTTGGGGAGATGAATAAGCGAATAACGGCTCTATCAGGCCCACCAAAGAAGGGAACATGATCCCTAAGATATCTCACCCACTCTTCAACTGAATATGCAAAATCCGAGGAGATGCCGCCTCCAGGTATCTTTTATATAAACCCTCATCCTACAAGGAGAAAGGGACGAGATTCATATTACCATTATTCACTACGCCTTGAGAACTCTCTCAAGGTCTTCTATTGTTGCCTAGACTAACTTGGGCATCGGAGGCGATTCCCCGGCCAAGACTTGGCCGGCCCGTTCTTGTTTTCTTTGTGAGTGCAGGCATCTCAGCTATTCCTATTCGACTGTAAAAGTCTTCAAGTGGTCATCCAAGTATCCGGCTCTCGAAGAAGTTCTAGACGCAACACTCTCAAAGCACCAGTTGTACAAGTTAAAAATTTACAAATGGTTTTGCTGTCTGAAGAGCCTTCATTTAAACATTCTACCGTGAGCCAAGCATGAAATTATTGAATCAAGAAGGCCATTATGTAACTGGTATATCATCCAAAGTAATAGAAAGACTGGCCTTAGGAACATGTTTGCATCAGAGCAGTGGTTTACCTGGGAGGGTTCTTCATCCGTAGGAGGAAGGAGAGCACAATTGACCATACTCAATGAGAGTTTCTGGCATAATGTGAGGATAGTGGTGAAGATGCTTGAGACGCAGTGCATGTGTTAAGGATGGTAGATCATTAAAGAAGACCTACTCTACCACACATATGGGCTACAATAGATAGGATGAAGCAGCAAGTTGCTCAAGTCTACCCACACGGCAACAAGAAAGTTCTCTACATCATCCAAGTTAGATGGGAGTCTATGTTGCAACATTAACTACATAAGGCTGGTGAGTTGTTAAATCTAAGATTAAATTTAATTTTCATTATGTTATCACACTATTAAGTATTTAAGCATTAACTATTCCCTTTTATGACATACTTTTTCTTACACAACATACTTTTTAAATCCCAAGTACCATTACAAGGACAATCTTGAAATGAGGCAAGATTTAATGGATGCCGTCCAAACTGTAGTGGAGAAGTTGGAACCGAATCCATCTAAACAAACAATCATCCTTATTCATAGTTTTCTACTAAGTTATTAACCTAGTTATTGATTTTTTTTTTTTTTTTTTTTTTTTTTATATATTAGATAAAGGCATTTAGGGATGCCACTGGGAGCTTCAGTCGTTCATGGCCGTATCAGGACGGGAATCCGCCCCTGGGGGTAAGTTCATTCATTATATATCTAATTATTATATTATATCTTTAACTTAGTTATTTAAGTATTGAAATGACTTGGAGTCTATGTTTGTTGCAGCTGAATGGTGGTTGAAATTTGGACGTGACTTACCCCCACTTGAGTATGATTGCAAGCAAAGTGCTCTTCCAGACATGTTCTGCCACTGGTTGTGAGCGAAATTGGAGCACCTTCAACCTCATCCACTCAAAGAGGCGCGACCGATTGTGTGTGAAGCGTCTAGAGGACCTTGTCTACTTACACTATAATATAAGACTGGGGGAGGATCATTGGATAGACAGAGAGGGTAACAATATCGAGTTGACCAACATATTTTAGATGGATGATGATGATAACCCAGTAGTTGACTGGATCAAGGGCAGTTGAGAGCTATTGCTAAATGTGGAGGGAGTAAACAGATTGCATAGGAGATGGGGGCTCATGTGGAGGACTTTATGGCCCAGAAGGGGAATGCACATGCAGCTCCTACCCGTCCCTTTGTGCCACACCCTAGTGCATCCACCCAAAGTGAGAATTTGATTGTCTAGTCCGACACTGAGGATGATGCAACTCAGGCCTCCGGCGATGACAACGATGGTGATTATGATGATGATGATGATGATGATGATGATGATGGGAGGGGATGAGGAGGGTGTTGGACCTCATGATCAGGATTCAGTTGATCCTAGGAACAAACCACCACCACTCGCACCAGCACCAGCACAAGCAATACGTGAGAGTCAGGGGGGAGGACGACCACCGAGATTCACAGGTGAGAGTAAGTTCACCCATGCGACATAGGATTCAGACCATAATGGAGTTGCATCTGGAGGCAAAAATGTTTCCTCTACATATTCGAGGAAGGGGAAGGGGAGACAGCACGGCTATAGCATGGAGGACACGCCATCATATGGATCCTACCGTCCGGCTGATGCTGAGAGCTTAGTGGGATCTATAAGATCAATGAGCATAGATGATTCCAGAGACTCCCACCTCCAGAGGATCCTGATGGCATAGGCCTGCAAAATTCTCATATGAAACTGCTATGGAAAGTATTGGTTCTACTGGGTTGACTTATGGAGCTTATGGTTATGAACATTATAGTGTTCCTCCTGGCTATCAGACTCAGGGTCAGCCACCAATGGAGCCTTATGGTTATGAAAGTTATAAAGCTTATGGTGTCTCTCCCACTATAACCTATCGGAGTTAACCACTGGAACCTTATTGTCAGTATGGAGCTTATGCTGACAACCAGAGTGTTCCTTCATTTGTTGAGCAGATCTTCCATTCTATACCATAGCTACCACCAGCCTTTCCATATGCAATTGAGCCAATTCCTTATTTGGAGATTCAGAACTTTCAACCATCAGGAAATCTTAGGCATGTGGATGAGGCTACATACAGAGCTACAGTTGCCGACAACTATATGGGGCAAACATCCTAGGACTTGTATTGTCATTTGTATGGGGTGCAAATGGAAGATTCTCGCTTATTCTCATATGTAATATATACTTGAATGCTACATTTTCAATGGTTTTTTTTTGGTAAACTAGTAGTTCTATAGTGTTTATTATGCTTGAAATAGATAGTATGCAAGAATCCAAATCATTTTGAGTCCATATAAGGCCTAAAATTGAAGTTCGAATTTTTTTAAAAAAATCACTAATTTCGAAATTTTGGCCTTTCTCAAGGTCAAAATTCCAGTTTCGACCGAAACATTATCCTTGCTTAGAAATCTCCAGTCCACAAGTATATCACTTCTGATGCCAAACCGAATCATATTTAGAAACATAAAGAAGTTACATTAAAGAACATCAGCACTTACCACAAAGGGCTTATCTAGTGCACCAGTCACCCACAAGGGTCTCTTGTATTTCTCTCGACCAGTGAAACTTCTAACAGGATCCTGAACTTGAAAATGCAAGCTTGTTTTTGTTAATTATTATCAAGGTAAGGAAGCAAACAGTCAAGCACAAGTGACTATCTATCAGCTACCATGAAAAGCAATAAACAAATTTGAGTTCAATTCTGAATTTGTCAGTCATTTAACTAGTTACACGTATATGTTTATAGTTATGCGTAAGTTTATACTTGAAATTTATTGTCTAAACTTTGTAAGCTATTTCCATTATGTGTACTAAAGGGTGTTATGGACCTCTAGTCTATAAAGTTTTCATAAAGGAGTCTTGGGCAAATGGAGTCCTTATCATACAGTGTAACTACTCCATTTTATGAATATAGATAAATATTGAAGTTGCCAATAAGATGAATTTGATTCCCAACCACATACCTTCTAATTTTGATTTTCAACCATATGCCTTCTGCTCCCTAGTCGATCTCTCTCTTCCCCTCTCTCAGCTCTCTTATTCGTTCTTCTAATCTTCCTTCCTTTTCTTCTTAACAACACAACAAAATGGGAGGAGAAAAGGAAGAAGAAGAAGAAAAAAATAATGTAGTGAACTAAAAGAGACTTCAGGTTATGTTGTAGAAGCCTCTACACGTATTACATTTATATAAAGATCCAATACAAAGGCAGTGCAAGACCAAAAAGGAAGAACAACCCAATGCCTTCTGCTCCCTAGTCGATCTCTCTCTTCCCCTCTCTCAGCTCTCTTATTCGTTCTTCTAATCTTCCTTCCTTTTCTTCTTAACAACACAACAAAATGGGAGGAGAAAAGGAAGAAGAAGAAGAAAAAAATAATGTAGTGAACTAAAAGAGACTTCAGGTTATGTTGTAGAAGCCTCTACACGTATTACATTTATATAAAGATCCAATACAAAGGCAGTGCAAGACCAAAAAGGAAGAACAACCCAAAGGAAATCCAAGACCAGAAAGGAAAGAACAACCCAACTACACATCATAGAATCCCCCACAGGATAAACAACAGGAGTTAGTTCCAAAAGAAGGATTCCCCTTTTCTGCCAAACCTTTTGTGCATTTTATGATTTATTCTACCAGTCCCCCTCAAGTTGGAGCATAGATATTATTCACGGCCAGCTTCTTACAAAAATAATCTCACAACTATAATCATCTCTCATATTCCCTATAGGCTATGTAAGCAAATCTGCTAGCAGTTCTCCTAAACGTACCAGGAGAAATAAGTAGTTATTTCAAGTTGTTATAATCATAGTAAAGAGTTATTATTTCCCTTTACATTTGCTTCTAGGCTATTAATTCTGGAGTGAATTTGATAGAAGTTAAGTATTCTCTTTGATTTGAGAGTGAGTGCCTTGTGCATTTCTTCCCTTGTGTATTCCCCTTCTTCCTACACTTCTAGTTCCCATTCTGTCAAAACCCACTATAGAAGCCTACTCCCAGGTCCGCATTCGGAAATTTGGTACATAATAATAATAATGCATTAAATGGACAAGGAAAAGGAAAATTGACCTGTCTTTTTGTGTTAGAAAACTACATGACTGCTTAGAAGTCAACAGCAGATATAAACTTAAACAGGGTGAAATGGATAACTAGTATTGATAATGCTAACCTCACATAATGGGTTTAAGGCAATTTGAGTTGAGGTGCATGTTACAATAATTGCCATCTCAGATAATGATAGGTCTCATTTTCTTCCCACACAAAATAGCCATTATAAACAGGATAGTAAATAAACAACTCTTTTTTCTTTTTTTGGCGGAAGGTAATAAACTATCCTACATATAGAAGGGAAGACAATCAGAAAGTGATACATATGTGGAATAGCTTCAGGTTTTCATCCTCGCATAGGTCGGGCCAAAAAGCTGGAGGAAGTTAAGTATAGATACAAAGCCCCTGTAAATGCTGTGTCAAGTAGGCATAAGCTTGCAACCACTGTCACAATTGTCCGACATTACTTCCAAACAAGCTTCAGCTGGTAGTTACTTGCAAAAAAGGAAAAATAAAATTTAGGATTTTTTTTTATATGGCTTCGATTTTGAAGACTGGGTTGGGTGATAAGTTTCATGATCTTTAGAAATGGTCATCTTATCTTAATTATATGCACGATTGCTTGAAGTAAGTTCCCAAGCACATCTGCTGTTTCTCATCAACAACCTAGAACTATCCTAACACCTCACCTCCTTTGTGGAAGGGTCATACAGTTATGCAAACTTAGTGCATTTTGTAATTGTTGGTTCGGCTCCTTGCTGTTTAATGGAAAGCGTATCAGCAGGAGTTTAAACTGGAGAGATGATCCTTGCTAAGTGTTTGCATTGAATAGGCAGTTTACATTTTCCAAGAATGTCACTCTTTTGACTTGCCAAGTTATTAGCTTCTTCAAGTAAAATGACAAAAATATCTAATCATGTGAAATGGAAGAAAATTTGAAGTTTATAATAGAAAAGGGAGTACCTTGTACTTGACAGAGATAGAGAAAGTTCCCAGAGCACGATTGCCTTCTCGTAGCTCCAGAATGTCACGCGCTAGTTGCCTTGCTGCGGCTTCAATAGAGGGGCTACTAATGCACTCAAAATCATTGCAAAGCTCACCAAAGCTCATTCCATCAACGAGCTTGTCAGCCTCAGACATTTCAATTGTAGGATCAGGAGGAACTTCAGTCCTATTAGAATCATTTGTAACTGCAGAACACATGAAGCACTTGAATACTTGATTCTAATAAAACACTAATTTAGACTATAGACTATAAGTACTCTATAAAAGAACCATCTTCTTTTTTATCCTACAACTGAACTCTGATAGCTGCATGAGATTAATATTTTGGGCAAATATTTGGTTCAGCAGTTGTTAATTGAGTTGCACAAAACAAATCCAACTTTGTTACTAGTTGTAATTCCTTTGAATAGAAAATTTTTATTATTTTTGCTTCTTTCACCTTTATAGTTTTTGCTTCTTTCACATTTTTATTTGACAGTTTTGCTTCCTTCACCTTTTTATTCTAGAAAAAGTGAATAAAAAGGTGAAGGGACGGGGGATTTGGATAAAGCATGTGCTGCCCATCAAAGGAGATTAATCTGATCAGCTTTGAACGGTGCCCTAGTGCTGGCACTATTGACAAGTCAGTGCCATCAAGTACCATCAAGATAGAATTTGAATCCCAAACAAGGGTAGTTTCAATTTAGACACAATAAACAGTTGTATAAATATAGAACTCCATAGCAAAACGAGAGCATTGAAGTCTGATGGCAAGTGAAGCTATACAAGAATCTACCCTGTGAACCCAAGCTGAAAATCTAATTCTTTCAAAAGAAGCAGCAGTAGAAAATCTCTACCCAAAAACAATGACGCACTGAACAGATAATTTACTTCTCTCATTATTCAGGTGTGATTGGAGTTCGAGGAGAAATCCATAATAAATTTTGCAGTATTCCCAGTAACTAATTGAACAGCAGAGAGAATAAAAAATTACCCCGTAATGAGAAGGGGTGGTGGATAAAGGGAGAAGTGGGGGTGAAGGGAGGGCTGCAGAAGATGGGTCGGCGGAGGGTTCTGGCGAACATTCTCCTCCTCTGGGTTTTGTGGCAGCACAGAACAGACGCTGTCGCTGTGGCTTCGGTTGTACAAGCAGAACAAGTGGAACAAGTGAGAGCTGTCATTGCTGAATGCCTGTATGCACCCCATTATACACAACCATTTGGATAACGTTGCAGCCTCTCCTTATTGATAAAAACTGATGCGGGGGCCGCTAGCAGTTGTGGACGCTCTGTTCATTGGTTGAGAACATGAGATTTGTGATGCTGCTTTTACAGGAAAGGGTAAATGGATTTGTCGTGATGCCACTGCCATCAAGCAGAGATCATCACCCACTCACCAACCCCGGTTGGTAAAAGTGTGGACCGTGCTGTGTGGTCCAATTGATTTTCCCAATAAATATAATAGGGAGAAAACACTGCCCAACCTTTCCTTTTTTACCAAAAAAAAATTAAAAAAATGGGTGTATTACATATGCAATGAGCAAAAGTCTAACCCATAATCTCTTTACTAAGAGATGTTGATCTTATCAACTGATCAACCCTACATTGGCTATTATCTTTTTGATTTTTATTCATGTTGGTTGCCCACTTAAATTGAGCCTTAACTCTTGTCTGTTTACTTAAGTGGCAAAAATTACATGATGCCCACATTGACCATTTGAGAAACTATAAGTTACCTCTGGTTACTTCTCTGTTAACTTTGAAATAGTATTGAAATGAAATGACTATTTTGCCCATGAGGTGAAAAAAAAAATATGAGTTGTTTTATTTTATAAAAACTTCACTTAATTTTTTGAAAAATTTACCCAAAAATCCCTAGGTTCACCAATTCACTCGATTCGTTTAATAGCTTTGATAGGGCTCCATTTCCAACAAAGATTTTGAAGCTCGAGAAATTGTATTGGTTGTGTTGCTTCAAAAAACAGTTCTGCGGAAGCGGCGAACTAACCTACAAAATACATGCTCAACTAGGTTGATCAAGCAACATCTCCGACAATCGAATTAGTAGAAGCACACAGCCTTAGAAAATAGAACAATAGTTGTAGAGATCTCAAAGCTAGCAGAAGTACTAGAAGAGTGAATATCTAGTTCACCTAGATAGACTATTAACTCTAGGATTTTGACTTATGTTGACTTTAGATGTATTTATTTAGTTTTATCTTGTAAAAATTTTGCTAATCAATTAAAGAAATTTAAATAATTTCTGTTTCACTTTATTTATTATGCATTATGAATTTATTTCCTTTAAATATAATGTATGTTTGTTTCACCATGGTTATTGTGTATTATTTGCACTTGATATATTATGTTTCTTTAATTCAAGTATCTAGTTTTTTGGTTGTTATTATTCACTCTAAGAGAATTGGATCACTTCTGGATCTATGACCCAAGGATGCTCCACTATTATGTTTTTTGTGGTTAGGATTGTGTGAAACCTTGGGCTCTGATATCACTCTTTCACATCCACTCAACCGGTATCCATTTACTTGAATACCCAGGGGTGTGATCCACAACCCTACAGATCAAGTCTCAGACAAATACCAACCATTCCATAGAATATCAAATCATGAGCAAGAATAAATCAACGTTATAATATTAATAAAGAAATATGTAAAGTAATAAGGATCTTAGAAGGATCTCAAAACTGAATCAGTGTGGAAGTGATGACAAAACTAAAGTATATGTCATACCCTTCCCAGCCAGATTTGGTCATACCCGAATACCCGTGGGAATGATACACCGCAAGATCTAGGTTTTGTGACAATTCCATACAATACATGATAAAGGACAATTAAATGGACAGGAAATAAAACAGGTTCAAGTATTTAATTATTAAGAATGAAAAAGAAAAGATTACAATAGTCCAAAATTTTTAATCAAAACTAAACACCAAAGTTCTAAGAAAAGAAAGAATGTTTAAAGTTTGCAATGGAAATAATCTAAGGAACTCTAAGGAAAAGAAACTCCATAAGAGCAGTCTTGGCACTTCCAGATCTGGCTGGGAAAGAAATCAATAACAACATCCAACTTGTATATAATTGGTAAGTAAATCATACATGAATTAATTAGCATAAACAAGTAATGCTACTGTAATCAAGGTAGTTGCATCAGTAGTATATAAGTGTAAGAATCTATTTAAGGAAATAAATCAAAGAGATTCAAATATAGAAACTAGATCATGCAATCTATGTAATTAAGGAAATAACCATCCTTACCTTATATAATTCGCAAAGGATCTTGTCTAAACTTGGAAAGAAAGTCCTAAGCAAGTATATATAACATATTAGGACAGATACCTAAAAGGAAAGAGATCAAATCATCCAAAACAGACCAAATATGAGGTTGCTGTCCTCATTGGTCGATTGATTGGTCTACTGCCTCTGTCGACCAAGCAAGGCAGTGACCTACAAAATCAGAGATTTTTTAATACAAAACCAAATTTGGTGGTTCAAAAGGGTACCAAACAAGATGGAATATGCATGGGTAGTGTATTGGTATATAGAGGACTTCAAAACTCCAATAATATCAAGTCTTCAAGTTACAATTTAGGAAACAAAAACTTACCATAATTAGATCAATCATGGTTCTTGAAGAATTCATATCAAAATCATGGACGAGAAACTATAGGATGATGGATCACTAATCTGATAAAGAATTCATGAAAAGCATGCATAGATCTTCTAGAAAAATAGATCTAAGACTGAAGAACATCAATCTAAATAAGGAAAGAGAATAGATACATGTTTTCCTTCAAAAGCGAGTGATGATCTTGATGAAGATCATCCACCAAGCTTTAGATCCTTTGGAAAAGAGAGGGAATGAGTAAAGTGATAGTTGCAACAGAGATGCAACATCAACTCTACTATCCTCAAACAGAAAAGGAAAGAAAAGTAATGGAGAATCAAAGACGAAACATAGAAGAGGATGATCACATAACTTTTTTGTGTAATTGCATGAGATTTGACGAAGATCAGTCAAGAAAATCACCAAGGATGCAGAGAAGATGACTTGCAGAGGGCTCTGGTTCGTTCCAAAGAGTTTGGAGGCAAAAAATACGAAGTAGACTCGAGATTGGACTTAAATAGAGCAAGCAAAGACCTAATCAGCAAATCAGATCTCATTGGTCGATTGATTGGTCGACTGGCCCAGTCGACCAAGCAAGACAGCAAGTCCAAAATAGGGAATTGAAGGCTCAGATCAAATTCAAACATGAAGGGGTTTTGCACACACACCAAGTGACTTACCTAGTAGGTAGAAATGCCTTCGAACCAAGTTAGAGAGTACTCCAAGTCCATCAACTAATTCCTTCTTCATTAAGGTGCGTTTCCATAAATGGAACACCTGTCATCAACACTCATGGTTCTAAGCCAAACACCAAGTCTTCCATTGGGATGGCCCATATTTGACTTCTTGCCTTACTTCGGGTTGTCGGACCTACAAACAACAGGGTTTCCGGGTCAAGGTTAGGGCTGGGTTTCACAATAATGTCCATACCTTGTTCTAAACGTTGTCTTAAAGATATCACTTGACTTCACTTTCAATTGATAATATACCTATCTCAAATCAATCTTCGAGAACACAGCTGCGCCTTTTAACTGATCGAAAAGATCATCAATCCGGGGCAATGGGTATCTATTTATGATTGTCAGCTTGTTCAACTCCCGGTAATCAATGCATAGACGCATGCTACCGTCCTTCCTCTTCACAAACAAGACTAGAGCTCCCTAAGGTGATACACTTGGCTGCACAAAACCTCTCTCTAAGAGCTCATTCAGTTCTGTTTGCAACTCTTCTAGTTCGGTAGGTGCCATTCTATACGGAGCTTTAGATACCGGAGCCGCTCCAGCAGTTAAGTCTATGGAAAACTCAACTTCCCTATCAGGGGGCAATCCTGACAGATCATTTGGAAATACATCAGCAAATTCACAAGCAACTCTGACTTCTTCAAGTCTCTTCCCTTCTTTGACCTTGCTTCCAGGTGAAGCACTTTCCTCAAAGCGTGTACTTGCATTAAAGCGGTCAAAGACTTCTTGCTAACTCTTCCCTTTTCGCCTTGGAACTCGAAAACTGAATTCTCTTCCTTTCGAAACTGGATCTTCTTCGAAGAGCACAAGATTACAGCATTATAGGATGTCAACCAATCAATTCCCAAGATTACATCAAAATCCTTCATATCAAACAACACTAGATTTGCCTTCAAGTTCTTCCACAAACTAACACAGGACAATCTTCTAACACTTTATCTAGTTTAACAGCAGACCCAACAGGGGTACTAATTGACAAACAACTAGATAAACACCGGGGTGTCAGGTTAGTCTTCAAAGCAAAAGTAGATGAGATGAACGAATGAGATGCACCCGCATCAAGCAAAACAAATGCTAGAAATGAAGCAACTAACGATGTACCTGTAACAACATCATGGCAAGGATCCTATTCAACACCAGATATGATGAATACTCTACCAGAGGGAGGGGTAGGGGCAGGAACAGGAGCATTTTTCATGACTGGAGCATAAGGTTGGGCAAATTTCTTCGGGCAATCAGCAGGCATAATGGCCTATTTGCTTGCAGAGGAAGCAAGTAGAATCTTTCTGTCCAACAGGAGCCGCAATAGGGGGAGGCCTTTGAAATGCAGGTCTAGGATTCACCACCCCAGGCCAAGGTGGATATACAACTCTCAAAGGTCTGACTCCACTGGACTGACCATGCTGGCCCACAGGAATAGAACTGGAACTCTGGCCAAAATTCCTCGGTTGAAAGGCAGAAGCAAGGTAAGGAGCAGGTCTAGTAAAGCGCTGATCAGTGCGGTCTACAAAGCTAGGGTGCCTAGGTTGCCAGGGTCTCTAAACTCGAGCATTTTCCTTCTCATTCTCTTCAAGCTTCTTCGAGTTTTGGACAACCTAAGCATAACCCTCCAGAGGTAAGACTGTGAGGTATGCCTTGATAGAAGGCCGCAAACCCTTGAAAAACTTTTTTGCCTTTGCATCATCGGACTTGATGGATTCGGGGGCGAAGAAGAAAAGTTCTTCAAACCTTTGCTGATACTCAAGCACAGACAAGGTACCTTGCACTAAAGCCATGAACTCGGCCTCTTTGGCATCTTTTACGGCTTCCGGAAAGTAATTCTTGCAAAAAGCTTCTTTAAACTTCTCCCAGGAGACAACACTGGCATTAAGATTCTCGAGGATGGGCTTGGTGGAGGTCCACCATGCATCAGCTTCATGCTGAAGCTTCTGCTCAGCAAATAACACTTTCTATGCATCAAAACATTACAAATGTCTAAAAGTTTTCTCTAATTCTTGAAGCCACTTGTTTGGAAATAGAGTGTCCTTTGTTACTCCAGTGAATGTAGGTACTTGTAACTTTAGGAAACTTTCCATCAAATGGGTGTGGGGTGTCCCGATGAAACTTTCCACAAGAGGGGTTGCAGCACTTGAAGTCCCAATTCTGGCACGGTTCTCATTGTGAAGGGTTGCAAAACCAGCCATCATCTGGTTAAATTGAGCAGCCTGCTGTTGCATCATGTTGGTCATGACGCTGGCGATATCCTTAAAACTTCCGATATCGGGGGCACCAGGAATGCCATTCGTGGTGTGGCTATCTTCCTGAGTTTGCTGGTCAGAGCCCTCAGCAGGTGTTTCCTCATTCCCGACACTACTAGAACCAACAAAACGGTTTCTAAGAAGGACCATTCTGCAAAAATCAAAGATAAGGACACCAAAATTCAAATCTGTCAAAACAACTTGATCAATGATTAGGATACTCAAATCATGGTTAAAACTATCAATATAGCAAGCAAATAAATCAACATTGGTCAAAATCCAACGAAATCCAATCACAAATCAAAATTTTCCAAAAATAGCCCAAGGCAGCAAAATGACCTATTTTGGTCGATGCTCCTTGGTCGACCAAAGAGGATCGACCAAAATAATTCTGTGCGAAAAATCATATTAAAGGGCCCACTTCTTCATTTCATTTTCATTTCTCACATTTCCATTTCGAGTTTAGCTCTGGGGAAAACGACTCTCTAGGGTTCCTAAGGGTTCCAAGGCTTGATTCAAGGCTTCAACAACACTTACAAGTCTTCTTTGATCATCTACACAAGTAAGTTCTCTTTCTTCTTCTTTTTTCTTGCAAATCTCATTTACCATTGATATGTTTTTCTTCAAAACTGCATAATGTTTGATGCTAATGGTTAGAATCATGCCTAGGGATGTTTAGAAACATGTTCCCATTAGTTTCCAAGCAAGACCATGCTTAAAACACAAGATTGCACACACTTTGGTTCCAAAATCACTATTCATCTCACAAAAATCCAACTTTGCAAAAACTTGTCCCATTTTCAAACCAAAATGAATTTTAACATGGAACAAATTTCTACACAACTGATTCACTATGGGGAAGGTGTTCCCACTTTCCGTTCGGTCAAATTCCAATTTTCAAAAATTCACAAACGCAAGCCCAAAGAGGAACTTTCTCTCTCCTACTTGCTGAATTTTCACCTTGAAGATGTCAAAATGATAGATTTTCACCAAACGAAGTGTTCCAGCATGTTTATCCAAGTCTTATGCACATGTTAGTATGTTCGAATCGCAATTTTACTGAAATCAAAATTTTCCAAAAATTTATGAAAATGCCCTTCATCTATCGAATACACACAGGGACTAATCCAAATGAAATTTCTTCTTTGTTTCAACAAATTCACTATGCCTAGAGGAGGGCGACGAGCTGACAGGGGTCGAGGACATGTTCCATGATCGGAGGTTACAGACAAGGAGCATTTCACCACTCCTATGGCCGAGTTTCTATTTGAGTACTACTTCCACGACATACCGATAGAGCATGGACGGTTGGTTGTCTTGGATGAGCTAGAGACATTTCACATACGAGAGAGACTGGAGGATATGGACTGGCTGCACTTGCACACTACGGCATATCCGGTCTATCCAGATCTCGTCAAGTACTTCTATAGTTACCTGACTTACCGCTTTGAGGATGACCCACGAGATGGTTCTAGGATCGTCATGGAGTCTATGGTCGGGGGTACACAAATCAGTTTCACTACTAGGACACTGTCTCACATCTTGGACGTCCTGAACGTACCGGATTCCCGCTGGTACAGACATCACTGAGGCTCTTCTTCCATACGAGACACACGAGGTATGCATGACTCTATGGGATGACATTGGCTGTTGTATGCCCCGGAGTGGCACTGCGATGCATCCTTCAGCTCGGGTTATCTCTCGCATCGTCGGGCGAAACATCCTTCGAAGGCCAGGGCACCACAGCAAGGTGTCTGCGATGGAGGTGTTGGTTATCTACAGCATGTACACTGGAGTGCAGATAGACTTAACCTACATTATACAGAATGTCATGATAGATCGAGTTGGGTTTCTTGGGGATAGGAACTTGGCTTTTGGTCAACTCTTGACACACATTTTCGAGCACTTTGATGTGGAATTGGAGGATACGCCAGTGATTCAGGGACGAGACATAGGTGAGGACATCGGCTCATGGTTGATCAGAAAGATGGGGGTCCACAATGCCGCCAGATCGGAGGATGAGGGTAACACCGATGAGGCATTAGGGGATGATGACTCAGAGGATGAGGATACCGTTGACGATGATGATGATGACGATGATGATGAGCATGGGGATGATGATGATCAGAGAGATGATGATCGGGGTCAGGATGAGATTCCGAGGCACGAGGAGATTCCTACTCCGCGATTCTCCGAGGTTGGAGGTCCATCTCACACGACTGAGGCTCCAGGTGTGGCTTCTCATCAGTCATCTATTCATTCCATACTTGAGAGGATCGAGGCTCGTCAAGAGGCTATAGAGGCTGGATAGAGGAGGATGGAGTCATACATGTGCACCCTAGGTGAGAGGTTTGCACGACTGGAGGAGGAGTTCAGATCTAGGAGGGATCAGACAGATTGTCGGAGTCGATCACCTAGATATATAGTACTAGGAGTTTCCTTTTATGCTATCCCAGATGTATTTCTTTTCAGACTTGTAAAAAAAAATTCTTATGTGATTAATGAAGTTAAGTTATTTTGTTTATATTATTGTGTGGTATTCAAAATTTAATTTGTGCTTCATTAATTTTGTTGCTAGTCCAGGTTATCTATTATTCACCTCTAAGAGCACTTGAGTCACTTTTGGATCTGTGACTCGAAATGTCCCGTTATCGTTTCTGTGGTCGGGGTTCCACTTGATCTTGGGCTCTGATACCAATCTGTCACATCCACCCAGCAGATACCCTATCTGGCATACCCGGGAATGTGATCTATAGTCCAAGGATCAAGCATCGAGGGACCATGCTTCCCATATACGCGATAACACAATCATGAACAATGATAATCAAGGTAAAAGCAATAAATAACAGATATCATGAATAATATAAGATCAAATAATCAGAGTGCGGCAAATGATACCAAGTGTATAAGTGTAATTATAAGAATGAGAAAATGAGTGAAAGTCACTCTCTCAAAGGTAGCGGAAAAGTAGTAAAATCAAGTTAAGTTACAATCCCATGTTTAAAGAGTAACTCAAGAAAGTTAATTACATATCCCAAATGTTTAACAAAAATCCAGGGAAATGGGGCACTAAGCAAGGGTTTCTTCTATCTTGATAATTGTCTCCTCATAAGTGTGAACAAAGAAAGCCTAGCACGGTTGCTCCCTCACTACAGTAGGGCTAACCCTAGTACGTAGAATAATCGTCTTTGGCACCATAACTTTGATCTTCACCGTAGCTACCACCCGGAGGGTAGTATGAGGGATCAAAGTCTGTCTCATAGAGTGTGCCATCAGAGTCTTCAATACCTGTGGGAAAATGTAACAACATTTGCACAAAAGGAATGAGTTCAAAAGAACTCAGCAAGGCGGTTATTCCATAATTCATAATCATACAAGTACAAATCATAACATGATGCAATATGATATGAAACATATGATGCAAATATGATTCTAACTCTATGAATGCTAGTCTCTATGGTAGACATGCTTTAAGCCATAGCACCATACTTCTTTGGGTTGTCAGACACTCCCCCTCAACAAATTTTGTATCTTGGGACTGCCGTAGTAGTTGGGTAAAGTCCTCTCAAACCATGGTAGGGGATTCGATCACCACTCTCTCACATCACCATTTGGTATAATTATTGGCGCATGTCAAGGTAAATCCTAGCCCAATGCAAGTCATCTACTTAGTCGTATCAACTCAGATCCAGATACGTCCATTCCTCGCCCCGGGTGATCCTTTCCGGTATCCTTCACACTAGAGTCACGGATATTACCCACCGGACTCATCAACCCTATTGATCATCCACAAATAGTAGACATGAAGCTCTCACATCCTCTCACGGATATGACCCACCGATCTTCGAGCGCTCATGAGCCCAAGTCTTGCTATTTGCAACCCTACCAATAAATGGTCTCTTTCGGGTATCCGTAGCATGGTTTATGTCCTCCCCCGGGTTGGTTACCGGTCTTGAGCGCCCATCAAACCATACACTACCATGGGTAGTTCGGTCTCAATGCCCTTCCAATTCGGGTCTGACACGACAAGGACAATCCTAGCCGCACAACTAAACAATCCTATGTATGTCATCCAATAACCCGGGAAAGTGTCGATAGGCACCTTCGGAGAACATCCCATACTATTCCCTCCGATGCCCAAGGACAGAAGCATCAATAGGACACTCCCCAATCCCAAGTTATACCTAGGCAATCACATACTCAAGTCCATCATATATCATACATTTGATACATCATCATGATAAAAGTTAAATCATAACATCGAAGTGATCCATCATTTGTACAAGTAACAAGAATAATAAATCATTATAACAAGAGAGTGTGAAATCACATTACTACAATTCTAAAACATGTATAGCAGTCCTATAATATTCAAAAGCAATTAAGAGACTATGTTCACTAAGTATAAGCACCAAAACATAAGTTCATAGCCTATGTGTTTATGGAGATAACCATCCTTACCTTAGGTTGAGTTGATGACGAATCAAGAGTTACCAAGGAATGATCCAAAAGTAGTGTTAAGACCCTAAACAAACATAAATAAGAGGTTAGAGAAGAAATCGGGAAGATCGGATGTCGAACGGGTCAAAACTGGTTGAAGATCATAGCATGGATTGAAATCAATTGCATTTGCATTGGAAAGGCATGCATTAGTTAAGGGGACTTATATGAATTGAATTAGGATCATATGCTAGTGATAAACATATACATAACACACTACATATCTCAGTTTTAGACAAGAAGGCATGAAGTTAAGAAGAAAATCAAGGAATGCATATGCAAGGCTTGAAATGAGAGCATAGCATCAATGGACAAGGGAGAGAATCATAGGTTAAGCAAGAGTGGACACTTGGAGTGATGGTTGCAAGGTTGCAGCACCATCTCCAAGGTCTCAACAGCAATAGAAGGAGTAGAAAGGAGTAGAAAAGAATAGAATAGAGAGTGAGAGTGATGAATCATACCTTGTAGTTGTTGATGGAGATAAAGAACAATGATTACCAATGATTTGGGTGGAATCTTCTTCACAAATGCCTAGGAGGTGCTTTGGGAAGTTCTCCCCACGTTCTCAGGAGTGATAATGATTGAAATAGGGCTGAAAACATGAGGCTAGTATAAATAGAATAGGGAATATTCCAAAGAATCATTAACTTCGAGTCTGGGAAACTTTGGTTAATCTGTCACGCCCTCCCAGCCGGTACCCTATCTGGCATACCCGAGAGTGTGATCCACAGCCCGAAGATCAGGTATCGAGTGATCAACCTCCCACATAAACAATAACATAATCATGAACAACCATAACAAGAGTGCGGAAGATAAATCATAGATCCAATGATGAAAGAATGAATCATAAACGAAACGGAATAATAGATATAATCAGAGTGTCAAACAGATAAGTAAAGTGAAGCAAAAATCCCACTTTACATCCAGCGGAAAAGTAGCTCTAAAGAATAAACTAAATAAAAGCTAATCCCAGTAGCAAGTACATTGGGTAACTAAATTATTCTCCACTTTGTAGACGACATCCTTGTAGGTGTAGATCTCATAGATAGCACAAGGACGCTTCCACCAATGGTCGGACTAAGCATCGACGGAGCATAACCACCCGTGGGATCTTCGAGTAATTGTGGTAACCGCAATCACCTTCCTGGAGATATGTCTCTTCGCCTTGCGCTTCCTCATAGGGACCGTCATAGTATTCCGTACCTGCAGGATAGTCTAACAACATTGTACAATAAAGGAATGAGTTTCAAAGAAACTCGGTAAAGGCGTTAAAATCCATAATAACATAAATGGCGGGATTCCGAACAATCATAAATGCAATATGATATGAGACAAACAATGAATGAATGAATCTAACTCTATGTATGCTGGTCTCTATTGGCAGACATGCTTTAAGTCATAGCACCGTACTTCTTTAGGAAAGTCCACTCACATCCTCAACCATTTAAGATATCTTGGATTCCCTCCAACCATTTAAGATATCTCGGGCGACCGATTGGTAATGGGTCCTTCATCCCTCGGGACAAACCTTGGCGGGGGTTAAGTCAACACACTCTCTCACAACCATTTGGTATAAGTCCTGGCGCATGTCGGGGTAATACCTAGCCAAATGCAAGTCTTCTACTTGGTTACATCAAGTCGGATCCGGATACTTCCATTCCTCGTCCCCGACGATCCTTTCCGGTATCCTTCACACTAGAGTCAGCGTATCCTATGGCACCAACCAACTCGGACTACGGACTCATCAACCCTATTGGTTATCCACATATGGTAAACGGGAAGCTCTCACGTCCTTTCACGGGTTGGTTACCGGTCTTAAGCGCCCGTGAGCCCAAGTCTAACCATATGCAACCCTACCAACAAATGGCCCCCACAATGTGATTCCCTGTCCTCTCACGGGTTGGTTACCGGTCTTGAGCGCCCATGAATCCCCATTGCTACCACGGGTCGTTCGGTCTCAATACCCCTCCGATTAGGGTCCGACATAACAGGACATCCTAGCCAAACACTACTAGACAATCCTATATATGTCATCCAACGGTTTAGGAAGGTGTCCAGAGGGCATCTCCGGAAACATCCCATAATATTCCCGTAGTAGTCCAAGGACAGAAATGTCAAAAGGACACCTCTCCTTTCCAAACCATACGTAAGCATACACATGCATCAATTCATATCATCACATATATGGTAACTCCATATATGGAAAGAAATCAATATTTACAATCACTTGTATAACATTGGTAAGTAAATCATACATGAATCAATTCAATATGAATAAGTAATGCTACTGTAATCAAAGTTATGCAACAGTAGTATATCATTGTAAGAATCTAATTTAAGAAACATATTAATGATATTCAAATATAGAAACCAGATTCATGCTATCTATGTAATTAAGGAAATAACCATCCTTACCTTTTATAACTCGCAAAGAATCCTAAGAAATCAAGTAAGATCTTGGCAAACTTGAGAAGAAGGTCCTAAACAAGTATATACAACATATTAGGAAAGATCCCTAACAGAAAATATAGCAAAACATCCGAAACAAACCAATTGGAGTTGCTGTACTCATTGGTCGAGTGGATTGGTCGAGTGGTCCACGACCAATCAGTCGACCAATGCAGACGATAGCTTAGAAAATCAGAGTTTTGAGATATGAAATCCGAATTTGGTGGTTCAAAAGGGTACTAGTCAAGGGGTAGACTACATCAGTAGTATTCTAGCATATAGGGGACCTCAAAACACTAATCAAATCAAGGTATCAAGATCCAAATTAGGAAACAAAAAGTTACCATAAATAAATCAAACATGGATCTTGATGGATTTTGAAATAGAAAACAAGGACAAGAACAATAGGAGGATGGATCATTGCTTTCGGTAATGAAAACATGAAAACATGCATAGGTCTTCATAGAATAAGGCTTAGAAGCATAAATCTAAATAAGGAAATAAAACCTACCATATATGTACTATCATGCATCATGAAGAAAACATAGAAGGTAGAAGAGAACAACTAGAATTCTATGGATTATGGATCATAGAAAGAAAACACAACCATTAACCACTAACATGATCAATGAAAGAAGATCCAAAGAGATCAGAATTCAGATTAGGAAATTAACAGAGATTAAATCATGGTTTGATCATAAATCCTTCAAAAGCTTGCAATGATCATGGTTAAGATCATTGTTCTAGCCTTAAATCCTTAGGATGATCATGAGAACATGTTCAGAGATGTTTGCAACAGAGAATGCAGCATCTCTTCACTGTCTCAACTCAAAAAGGAAAGAAAAACAAAGATGGAGGAGAAGAAGAGAGAGTAGACATACCTTTGATGCAAAAAGAAGAGTTCCGACGAAGATCCGCCAAGAAAACTCCAAGGATGCAAGAGAGATGACCGAGAGGTCTGGTGCTCCGGAGGGTTTGGAGGCAGCAAATACGAAGTGGACTCGAGGTTAGACTTAAATAGAGCAAGAATCAACCTAATTGCCAAAGACAGACCCATTGGTCGAGTGGATTGGCGACGGCCCAGCGACCAATCACCGACCAATGAGAAGCAAAGGCCAAAACAGGGAATTGAAGGCCCAGATCAAATCCAAACCTAAAGGGGTTTTGCACACAAGTCAAGTGACTTACCTAGTAGGTAGAAATGCCTTCAAACCAAGATAGAGATCACTCCAAGTCCATCAACTAATTAGATCTTCATCAGGATTCTGTTTCCATAAATAGAACCTCATCATCAACCTTCATGGATTCAAAGCCAGACACCAAGTCCTCTACTGGGATGGCCCAAAGCTGACTTCTTACTTTACTTCGGGTCATCGGACCTACAAATAACAAGGTTTCCGGGTCAAGGTTAGGGCTGGGTTTCACAGGTTAATGGTCTTTGGTCGATGGCATCGGCCAAAGAGGATCGACCAAAACAAAATTCAATAGAAAATCAAAATTAGTTCAGCAACTTCAGGGAGGTATTTGGAGGGTTATACAGGGTCAAATTGAATGAGGTTTTCTTCTACAATTCAATCAAGAAGTCTAGTTTCGGGAAATACCTTCGGATAGTGCACGGAGTCCATTAGGTACTTCAACATATTCACTCTTCTTCGATGTGCAGATTCTCACTAAACACCGACAATGTACTCAAGTAAGGGATATCGTCGTCAATGTCCATGGGCTCGGACTTCGACTCATAATTATCAATCAAAAGGGTCCACAAGTCTCTTCTACCACCACTTCAGGTCTTCGGACCTATAAACAATAGTGGATCCGGGTTAGGATAGGGCTGGATTTTACAGCTACCACGGGTTACTCGGTCTCAATACCCTTCCGAATCGGGTCTGATATAACAGAGAATCCTAGCCAAACACTGCTAGACAAGTCATAAGTATGACAACCAATAATCCGGGAAAGAGTCAAAGGGCACCATCGGAAATATCCCATACTATTCCCACTGATGTCCAAGGACAGAAATGTCAAAAGGACATTCCCCAATACCAAATCATACCTAATTAATCACATTCCCAATTTAGTCATATCACACACAACTAATATCTCATCAAATAAAAGAGTATATAGAGACAAAAGTCAAATGAATAAGCAACATACATGAGTAAGTATTCATACATGATCAAGTACATAAAGGAAATAAGAAAATAAGATCCTATTGTACTGACAACATTCATATCATAATAGAAACTACAACATCAATAGTAAATCAAGGTGATTCCCAATTTAGAAACTAAGATTTACGCAATCTATATTAATATGGTAACAATTGTCCTTACCTTAAATTGATTTAGAGATATTCCGGACGGACAAGAGGATGGATCCAAGGTTAAGCAAACAAACCCTAGAATAGCATCATACAATCATTAGGAAGCAGTCCTAAAAGAATAAGCATCAAACGAATCGAAACTGATGAAGAAATCCCTTGTTGTCATGCTGGGTAGATTGGCTAGGTTGATTGGTTCAATTGACCCAGGCAGTCTGCCTAGTGAATAGTACGCATCCAAAATCAGATTTTTTATTCAAAACCTATTCTACATGATCTGGAATGCTATGAAACTTGGAGGGAATGTCTAACATAGTAATCTAAGACTATCTAGCATATGTTAGACATAAAACAACGATAAAAACCAATACTTACTAATTTAGAATCATACTTTCTAATTTGGTAGAAAACATAGTTTTCAATGAAAACAAGCTATGAATGAAAGAGAAGGACCAGAGAAGATGAGATCTCATTCTAGTACTAACACAGTAAATCAAGAGTATGAACAACTATGAAGATGTATCTATAATGCTAGAGAAATCATAATAAGAGTAAGATCATAGATTCATGAAGAAATCATAAGAATCATGGTTAAGATTGAATATGAAGATCTTAACATGAAAGAATGATAGAGATTGTAAAAGAGATGTTTGCAAGGATGCAACATCCTTCTCATAATCTCAGTATAGAGAATGAATCATAGTAAGAGTAGATCAATACCATATTAGAGTGATTACTAACCTTTGATTGAGGAACAAGAGAAGAAACTTAAAAGTTGCAAGAGTTGATCTTCTTCCACACTATTGGAGGCTTGGAGAGGAGTTCCTTTTGTTCTCTAAGTGTTTTGGAGGCAAGGGAAACTAAAAATACTAAGTCCTATATAAATATAGCAACACAGACCTAAACAGAAGATTTTGCACAGATTCTGTCTCCTTGGGTCGATTGGCCCAGTCGACCTAGGCTGATAGCAAAACCCGAATCAAGGATTTAAGGGCCTATCTCTTATCGGAATCAAACGAGCTTTTCACAACATGAGTTATAACTTACCTAGCATGGGGAAATGCCTTCGAATCATGTCCCACCAAGCTCTAAGGTCATCAACCAATCTTCTCTTCATCAAGGTGCAGTCTCTTTTTGAAATCCAACAAGGTCTTCAAGTATGGGGCATCATTTGCAATCTCCATGGGTTTAGAGTCGAACACCATAGCTTCTACTAATATTGCCCATAATTGACTTTCACTTCTACTTTGGGTCTTTGGACCTACAAACAATAGGGTATCCGGGCTAAGGTTAGGGTCGGGTTTCACATTGGACCCGTTGCATACCGTTTGGCCTTACCCCCGTCTCTTGCTGGAATTCATAATGTGTTTCATGTTTCGATGCTGTGGCAATACATAGAGAATTCGGAACACATACTACAGCAAGCACTTGAAGGACTTAGTGTTGATCTTTCTTACAATGAAGAGCCAACCAAAATCCTAGACAAAAAGGACAAACAATTGCGGAATCGTACCATCCCTTTGGTAAAGATTCGGTGGAAGAATCACACCCCTAAAGAAGTTTCTTGGGAGAAGAAAGAAGACATGGAGGAGAAGTTTCCTCATCTTTTTGGAAGCCCAGGTATGCTTTCAATTTCGAGGACGAAATTTCTTTTAAGGGGGGAGAATGTGAAATCCAGCCCTAACCTTAACCTGGAAACCCTGTTGTTTGTAGGTCCGAAGACCCAAAGTGAAGGAAGATGGTAACTATGGGCCATCTCAGTAGAAGACATGGTGTTTGACCCAGAATCCATGGAGATTGATGATGGTGCTCCATACTTGGAAACTTTGGCAGTGTTAGAGAAGAAATTGCACCTTGAAGATGAAGAGCTTAGTTGATGGATCTAAAGCCTAGTTGGACATGGTTTGAAGACATTCTTGAATTCTAGGTGAGTCATTTATTGTGTCACATCCTCCCAGCCGATACCCAATCTGGCATACCCGAGAGTGTGATCCACAGCCCGAAGATAAGGTATCGAGTAATCAACCTCCCACATAAACAATAACATAATCATGAACAATAATAATCGATGTGCGAAAGATAAACCATAGATCCAAATAAGGAAAGAATGAATCATATATAAATCAGAGTACTAAATATAATCAGAGTGTCTAAAATAGATAAGTAAAGTGAGGCAAAATCCCACTCTACAACCAGCGGAAAAGTAGTTCTAAAAGAGAATAAACAGGATAGAATCTAATCCCAATAGCAGGTACAATAGGTAACTAAATTGTTCTCAATCTTATAGACAATATCCCTATAAGTATAAATCTCATAAATGGCACAAGGGCGCTTCCACTCTATGGTCGGACAAAGCATCGTACGGAGCATAACCACTCGCGGGATCTTCAGTGTAATTGTCGTAACCGCAATCACTTTCCTGGAGATATGCCTCTTCTCCTTGCGCTTCTTCATACGAGCAGTCATGATACTCAAAACCTGTAGAATAGTCTAACAAACATTGTACAAAAAGGAATGAGTTTCAAAGAAACTCAGTAAGGCAGTTAAATCCATAATAACATAAATGGCAGGATTACAAAACAAACATAAATGCAATATGGTATGAGACAAACAATGAATGTATGAATCTAACTCTATGTATGCTGGTCTCTATTGGCAGACATGCTTTAAGTCATAGCACCGTACTTCTTTAGGAAAGTCTCATTCACTCATCATCAGTTGGTAATGGGTCCGGCATCCCTCGGGACATTCCATGGCTGGGGGTATAGGTCACCACTCTCTCACATCACCATTGGTCTAAGTACCGGCGCATGTCAGGGTTAAGCCTAGCCAAATGCAAGTCTTCTACTTAGTTACATCAAGTCAGATCCAGATACGTCCATTCCTTGTCCCTGACGATCCTTTCCGGTATCCTTCACACTAGAGTCCTCATAGTCCCTGACTATGGACTCATCAACCCTATTGGTTATCCACATATGGTAAACGGGAAGCTCTCACGTCCTCTCACGGGTTGGTTACCGGTCTTGAGCTCCCGTGAGCCCAAGTCTATCCATATGCAACCCTCCAATAAATGGCCCCCACAATGTGATTCCTGTCCTCTCACGGGTTGGTTACCGGTCTTGAGCGCCCATGAATCCCCATTGCTACCACGGGTCGTTCGGTCTCAATACCCCTCCGATTAGGGTCTGACATAACGGGACATCCTAGCCAAACACTACTAGACAGTCCTAAATATGTCATCCAACAGTTTAGGAAGGTGTCCAGAGGGCATCTCCGGAAACATCCCATAATATTCCCGTAGTTGTCCAAGGACAGAAGTGTCAAAAGGACACCTCTCCTTTCCAAACCATACTTAAGCATACACAAGCATCAATTCATAACATCACATATATGGTAACTTCATATATGGAGAGAAATCAATAATTACAATCAACTTGTATATAACTGGTAAGTAAATCATACATGAGTCAATTTAATATAAACAAGTAATGCTACCGATATCAAGACATACAGATGAGTAGTATAACATTATAAGAATCTAATTAAAGAAATAAATTAACAAGATTCAAATATAGAAACTAAGATATGCAATTTATGTTGTTAAAGAAGTAACCATCCTTACCTTTTATAACTTGCAAAGGAATCCTAAGAAATCAAGTAAGATCTTGACAAACTTGAGAAGAAGGTCCTAAACAAGTGTATACAACATATTAGGAAAGATCCCTAACAGAAAAGATATCAAAACATCCAAAACAAACCAAATCTGGAGTTGCTTTGTACTCATTGGTCGATTGGATTGGTCCATCGTTGTCGATCGACCAATTAGTCGACCAATGGAGACAGTGGCCTACAAAATCAGAGTTTTAAGAATAAAGATCCGAATTTGGTGGTTCAAAAGGGTACTAAACAAGGGGTAAACTACATTGGTAGCATCCTAACATATAGAGGACCTCAAAACACTAATCGAATCAAGTCTTCAAGTTACAAATTAGGAAACAAAAAGTTACCATAATTAGATCAATCATGGTTCTTGAAGAATTCAAGATAGAAATCAAAGACAAGAACAATAGGATAATGAATCATTGATTCAGATAAAGATATCATGGAAGGCATACTTAGATCTTCAAGAAAATAGACCTAATAGCATGAATCTAAATAAGGAAACAAAACCTACCATAGATGTAACTGTCATGATTCATGAAGAAAGCATGGTATGGTAGAAGAGAAACAACTAGAGATTGATAGATCATGGATCATGTAAAGAAAACACAGAAATTGACTACTAACATGATCAATATAGTAGATCTAAGAAGATCAGAATTTAAATCAAAAGATGAACAAAGACAAGATCATGATTTGATCATGATTCCTTCAAAAGCTTGCAATGATCATGGTTAAGATCATTGCATTAGCCATTAATCCTTAGGAAGATCATGAGAGACAAGTCCAGAGATGTTTGCAACAGAGAATGCAGCATCTCCTCTACTGTCTCAACTCAAAAAGGAAAGAAAAATAGAGATGGAGGAGAAGAAGAGAGTGTAGACATACCTTTGATGCAAGAGGAAGAGTTTTGACGAAGATCCGTGAAGATAAACACCAAGGATGCAAGGGAGATGACTTGCAGAGGTCTGGTTCGTTCCAAAGAGTTTGGAGCAGAAAATACAAAGTAGACTTGAGATTGGACTTAAATAGAGCAAGCAAGACCTAATTTCCAAAGACAGAACCCATTGGTCGAGTGGATTGGTCGACTGGTCCAGCCGACCAATGAGTCGACCAATCAGTTCAGCAACTCCTAAACAGGGAATTGAAGGCCCAGATCAAATCCAATCCTAAAGGGGTTTTGCACACATATCAAGTGACTTACCTAATAGGTAGAAATGCCTTCAAACCATGATAGAGAGCACTCCAAGTCCATCAACTAATCCGATCTTCATCAAGATTCAGTTTCCATAAATAGAACCTCATCATCAACACTCATGGATTCAAAGCCAGACACCAAGTCCTCCACCGGGATGGCCCAAAGCTGACTTCTTACATTACTTCGGGTCACTGGACCTACAATAACAAAGTTTCCGGGTCAAGGTTAGGGCTGGGTTTCACATTCTCCCCCCTTAAAGAAATTTCGTCCTCGAAATTGAAAGCGTACCTATGCTTCCAAAGAGGTGAGGAAATTCTCCTTCATATCTTCTTCCTTCTCCCAAGAAGCTTCTTTAGGGGTATGGTTCTTCCACCGAATCTTCACCAACGGGATGGTGCGATTCCGCAGCTGCTTGTCCTTCTTATCTAAGATTTCGGCCGGCTCTTCATCGTAGGTCAAATCAGCACTAAGTCCTTCAGGTGCTTGCTGCAAAATGTGTTCCGGATTCTCTATGTATTTCTGGAGCATCGAAATATGAAACACATTGTGAACACCAGCAAGAGGCGGAGGTAATGCTAATCGATACGCAACAGGTCCAACCTTTTCAAAAATCTCGAAAGGTCCAATGAAACGAGGGCTAAGCTTTCCCTTAACATTGAATCTCATCACACCCTTCATTGGTGAAACCTTCAAGAAAACTTTCTCTTCAACTTGAAATTCCAAATCGGTCCTCCTCTTATCAGCATAAGATTTCTGTCTTGACTGAGCAGACTTAATCCTTTCTCTTATCATATCTACCATAGCACTCGTAGCTTCAATCATCTCAGGACCTAAGACTTTTCTTTCACCTGTCTCGGTCCAAGACAAAGGTGTCCTACAAGTACTTCCATACAAAGCCTTGAATGGAGCCATGCCTATTGTTGCTTGATAACTGTTGTTATAGGCAAACTCAACCAAAGCTAGGTGTTCATCCCAATTACCACCCATATCCACCACACAAGATCTAAGCATGTCTTCCAATGTCTGAATTGTCCGCTCAGATTGTCCATTAGACTGTGGATGATGAGCTGTACTCAAGTTCAATTGGGTTCCCAAGGCCTTCTGCAAACTATTCCAAAACCTTGAGGTGAACCTAGGATCACGATCAGAAACAATACTCAATGGCATGCCATGCAGGAGAACCACATTATCCACGTAAAGCCTTGCTAACTTATCCAGAGTATGAGTGATCTTCATGGGAATGAAGTGGGCTGATTTGGTCAACCTATCAACAATCACCCACACGGTGTCATTGCCTTTACTTGTCCGAGGCAAGCTAGTCACAAAGTCCATAGAGATATCCTCCCACTTCCAACTAGGAATAGGAAGGGGTTGAAGTAATCCAGATGGGGGTTGTCGAACGGCTTTCACACGTTGGCAAGTCTCACACTTGGCAACAAAATTATCGACATCAGCCTTCAAACCAATCCACCAAAAATGTTCCTTCAAGTCCTTGTACATCTTGGTGCTTCCCGGTGTATACTAAAGACCGACCGGTGTGCTTCCTTCAATATTTCTTTTTAAATTTCTTCGTTTATGTGCACGCACAGTCTTCCTCTAAACAATAAAGCACCATCCATGGATATACCAAAGTCGGGGTCCGACTCAGGATTCGAAGAAATCTTCTCAACTTTGATCAAAAGTTCTTGATCAGAACTCTGCAGAGCAACAATCTTATCTCTAAGGCCAGATCTTGCCGTCATGGCAGAAAGAATAAAATCAGAATTCTCAGGGACAATTTCCAAATCAAAGCTCCCAATAGAAGACCACAATGGTAGACTCAAAGCATTCAAATCCAAAGTCTTCTTCTGGTTCTTCCTACTAAGAGCATCAGCAACAACGTTTGCCTTCCCAGGGTGATACTGAATATCACAATCATAATCAGAGACTAGTTCCAACCATCTCCTTTGTCTCATGTTCAACTCCTTTTGGGTAAAGAAGTATTTCAAACTCTTATGATCCGTGAAAATGGCAATCTTCTCACCGTAGAGGTAATGTCTCCAAATCTTCAAAGCAAAGACAACGGTGGCAAGTTCTAGATCGTGAGTGGGGTAATTCCGCTCATAATCTTTCAATTGCCGAGAAGCATAGGCTATACGACCTTGCCATGTTGCATCAGTACGCAACCCAATCCAATCTTTGACGCATCGGTAAAAACTGTCATACCACCGGAATTATCAGGTATAGTCAAAACCGGGGCACTTGTCAATCTATCTTTCAACTCTTGGAAATTTTTCTCACAGGCGTCAGACCAAACAAACTTCTCTTCTTTCCTGGTCAACTTAGTCATAGGAGCAGCCAACCGAGAAAAGTTCTCAATAAACCTTCTGTAGTAACCCGCCAATCCAAGAAAACTTCTTATTTCCGTTACCGACTTCGGTCTTTCCCAATCAGCCACAGCTTGGACTTTTTCAGGATCGACACGAATACCTTCAGCTGAAACCACATGGCCAAGGAATACTACTCTCTTAAGCCAGAAATCACACTTGCTAAACTTGGCGTACAACTTCTTTTCTCGCAATCTTTGCAAAGTGAAACTTAGATGGCTCGCATGCTCTTCTTCGCTCTTCGAATAGATCAAGATGTTGTCGATGAACACAATCACAAACTTATCAAGCACATCGTGAAATACTCGGTTCTTGAGGTCCATGAACACTGCAGGAGCATTGGTCAATCCGAAAGGCATGACCCTAAACTCGTAGTGGCCATACCGTGTTCGGAAAGCTGTCTTGAAGATATCACTAGACTTCACTTTCAATTGGTGATATCCGGATCTTAAGTCAATCTTTGAGAACACAACTGCACCTTTTAACTGATCGAAGAGATCATCAATTCTGGGCAGTGGGTATCTATTCTTGATAGTCAGCTTATTCAACTCATGGTAGTCGATGCACAGGCGCATACTACCGTCTTTCTTCTTGACAAACAAGATCGGAGCTCCCCAAGGTGATACACTAGGTTGTACGAAACCTCTATCAATGAGTTCATTCAATTGGTTTTGCAACTCTTTCAACTCAGTAGGAGCCATCCTATACGGAGCTTTAGATACCGGAGCGGCACCAGGGACGAGATCAATAGAAAACTCGACATCCCTGTCTGGAGGCACTCCCGATAGATCATCAGGGAAGACATCAACAAAGTCACAGACAACCCTGACTTCATCGACTCTTTTCTCCACTTTACCCTTGCCTTCAGATGAAGCATCATCCACTAGGGCATAGACTTGCATCAGTGCAGACAACACCTTCTTACAAACCCTTCTCTTCTCACCATGAAATTCTAAGACCGGACTTCCACAAATATGGAACTGAATCTTCTTTGAGGAACAAAGAAACACAGCTTTGTGGGCTGTTAACCAATCAATTCCCAAAATAACATCGAAGTCCTTCATAACAAGAAGTACAAAATTGGCTTCCAAGTTCTTCCCACCAATCAACACAGGACATTTAGATAACCCCTTATCTAGTTTCACAACAGGACCAGTAGGTGTACTAATCAATAAACAACTAGACAACTTCTCAGGGATTAGGTTAGTCTTCTTGATGAATGCAGATGACATGAACGAATGAGATGCACCCGTATCAAATAAGACAAATGCAGAAATAGAAGCAACTAACAATGTACCTGTAATCACTTCATGGCTTGGATCCCGCTCAACACCGGAAATATTGAACACTCTACCGGGAGGGAGGAGTAGGAGCACTCTTCACCACCGGAGCAGCTGCTTTGGACAGGCCGCTCGGACAGTGCACGAGCGAAATGACCAGCTTGCTTGCAGTAAAAGCAAACAGGATTGTTGGGTCCAACTGGGGTAGCTGCAACAGGGGGCTTCTGAACAAAAGGCCTAGGATTCGCATTCACAGGCCTAGCACTTGCACTCACTGGTGGTCGGTTTCCTCCATACTGTCTAAACTGGCCGGGCTGCTGAAAACCCGAGTTCTGACCTACACTCCTAGGCTGAAAAGTAGGAGTGGGGTAGGGTGTAGGTCTCACAAAACGCCGATCATTACGATCCACCAACCCAGGGTTCCTTGGCTGCAAGGGTCTTTGCATACGTGCACTCTCCTTCTCTGTTTCTTCAAACTTCTTCGAGTTCTGCACCACTTGAGCATAGCTCACTATAGGCTGGACTGTGAGGTAAGCTTTAATGGCAGGGCGCAGTCCTTTGAAGAACTTCTTTGCTTTGGCGAGATCGACCTTCAGAGAATCTGGAGCAAAGAAATGAAGTTCCTCAAACTTCTGTTGGTACTCCAACACAGACAAAGATCCTTGTGTGAGAACCATAAACTCAGCTTCCTTCGCATCTTTCACCGCCTTGGGGAAATAATTCAAGCAAAAAGCTTCTTTGAACTACTCCCAAGTTACAACTCCTGCATGCAAACCTTCCAAAATAGGCCGAGTGGAGGTCCACCATGCATCAGCTTCTTGTTGCAACTTCTGTTTAGCAAACATAATCTTCTGAGCTTCCGAGCATTGGAGATGTCGGAAAGCCTTCTCCAACTCACGAAGCCACTTGTTAGGAAACAAGGGATCCTTGGTAACTCCAAGTGAAAGTGGGTACTTGCATCTTCGGAAAACTCTCCAAGGAAAGTAGTATGAGGAGTTCAAGCTAAACCTCCCGCATTCAGGACTGCGGCATGAGGATTCACATTAGCACCAGTTCGAGTCTCATTATGCAGAGTCATGAAACCCACCAACATCCGGTTGAACCGAGCTGCTGCACTCTTCGCATCATATTGCCCATAATATTGGCAATATCATGAAAGCTTCCAACATTCGGGGCACCGGGTATCTCATGGGTACCCTGATCAACATTAGGTATCTCACCACCTCCATGAGGTATTTCACCACCTCCATGAGGTATTTCACCATCTCCCTGAGGTATTTCACCACCTCCCTGACCACTGGATTCACCACGCCCACTTCTCGAGTAACCATTCGCAAAAAACCGAGAACATCAAAATACCGAATTTCGAAGTTTCAACATAAACCACAAGTCCAAATGATTTGAAAACTTAAATCATGCTTAAATATATCCATATAGTCATCAAACAATAATCCATAAGGCAAAACTTCCAAAAATTCAGTAGAAAATGAGGTCTCGTGTCCATTGGTCGAGTGATTGGTCGACTGACCCAGTCGACCAATGAGTCGACCAATCAAGACAGAATACGAAAATTCGCATTATAAGCCTCATTTCCACATTCCAACTTCATTTTATCCTCTTTCAAAGGTGAGAGAGCTCTAGGGAAAGTCTCCAAAGGTTCTTCCAAGTGCTCTTGAGGTGTTTTGGTGCTTCAACAACAACACTTCAACACACAACCATCACAAACAAGGTAAATCTTTCATTCTTTCTTCCATTTTCATCTTCTCATGCTTGCATTTCAACAAAACCATGTTTTGCTTGTATCCAATGCTAGAAATCATGCTTAGGAATACTTAGAAACATATTCCCTAGGTTTTAAACACAATGCCATGCATAGACAACAAGTTCTAACATATTGGTGTTCATCTCGCAATGTTTTCTTACCGAAATTGTTAACTTTAGAAAATTTTCGTTTTCTCACAAACCGCTTGAAATTTCCGCATGAAATCAAATGCTACATGCTCAAGATGATATTGTAGATAGGTCCATAAAATTTGATTTAACCAATTTCAACTTTTCAAAAATCCAATTTTGACCTAAATTGCAAAATCCCCAAATTTTCCTTCTTGCTGAATTTTTCGCTTTAATTCAAGTTTTCGATCGATTTTCTTCAAACAAACTTCATAGACATGAAATTCCAAGTATTGCGCACATGCTAGTATGTTCAAATCAAAATTTCCCCAAATTTGAAATTTTTCGAAAAATTACGAAAATACCCTTTTGGCTTAAATCTTAAAGTAGCACTAACTGGAAATGTCTCTTATCTCTTTCACAGATACACACTATGCAGAGGGGAGGGCGAGGATGAGGTAGAGGTCGTGGTCGTATTGTAGGGGCACTTAGGGGCAGAGGTCAGGTTCCTTCAGAGCCTAGACAGGAGGTTCGGAGACCGGACATGTTCGACACACCTCAGGCCGAGTTTTTGTACGAGGCCTACTTCAGTTACTACAACATCAAGCTGGGACGTCTGCTTCACCTACGCCAGCTCAGAGTCTTTAGGATTCGGCAAAGATTCGACACGTTGCAGTGGACACATCTCTTCACTGAGGATCTGCCGGTATACCCGGAGCTAGTGAGGTTGTTCTTCAAAGCAACCTTACTTACACAGAGGAGGCTCGAGGTCAAGGACATCCACTTAGACTTGTCCTCAGGAGCAGGGTCTTCCAGACTCAGATTCGCTTTTCCACCCGATCACTGGCTGAGATCTTGCAGGTTCCTTACTATCCACAGCAGTGTGTGTGGATACCTGCGGGAGCAGATTTGGACAGCTATCTGATGCCGTACGAGCTACGCGAGATATGCTCTACACTATGGGATAGTCGTCGATGCTTCACTCCGAGGACCAGCGGACGGATGACAGATTTTGCACGGATTATCGGTCGCATAGTTGGCCGAAACATTATGCCGAAAGCCGGACATCACCATCGGGTCACAGTGATGGAGGCCTTAGTCATTTACCGCATCTACATGGGCTTCGAGATCGATCTCTCCTACATCATTCAGCAGGTCATGCTGGACTTGGTTCTGCGGCCAAGCATGCGGAACCTTTGCTATGGGAGGCTACTGACCTTGATCTTCAGGCATTTCGGGGTGAGTTTCGAGGATACACCAGTGGACACTGGTTCACAAGGATATGTCATCGGGACTCGGACCATTCGTCAGATGAGACTGCAGCAGACTGAGAGATCTCCTGGTCCGGAGGGTGAGGATGATGAGGAGACAGAGGATGAGGATCAGGAGTCAGAGGATGGAGGAGAGGATATCGGTCCTGATAGTGATGATCAGGCCGGAGACGATACAGAGATGCACGAGGCTGGGCCAGTGCATCACGAGTTTCCTTCATCGCACTTCGAGGCAGGTGGCCCCTCTCATGCAGTTCCAGAGACTTCAGATCTTGGGGCACAGATGAGATCGATGACTTCCATGCTAGAGAGGATGGAGGTCGGACAGAGCAGATGTATGAGAGGATGGAGTCACGACGGGATAGGATAGAGCATCGGGTGACTCGGCTAGCGGAGGAGTTCGGAGCATACAGAGATCGGAGGAGATCACCTAGATAGACTGTACCCTAGGATTTTCATTTATGCATTTCAGATGTAATCGTTGTAAAAGCTTTTGAAATTAATGAAGTTCATTTTGTTCACTTAATTATTGTATATTATGCACCTTTCTTTTATTTGCATTAGTGACATTTGTTTAAGTATAATTATGGTAAGTTATTCGGAAATGTTTTGTTATGCTTCATAGGTTAAGTTTCTAATCCAAGTGTTCTATTATTCACTTCTAAGAGTAGAGGAGTCATTTAAGATCTATGACTCAGGAATGTTCAGTTATTGTCTTTTGTGGTTAGGATTTCCTCGAACCTTGGGCTCTGATACCGATCTGTCACATCCTCCCAGCCGGTACCCAATCTGGCATACCCGAGAGTGTGATCCACAGCCCGAAGATAAGGTATCGAGTAATCAACCTCCCACATAAACAATAACATAATCATGAACAATAATAATCGATGTGCGAAAGATAAACCATAGATCCAAATAAGGAAAGAATGAATCATATATAAATCAGAGTACTAAATATAATCAAAGTGTCTAAAACAGATAAGTAAAGTGAGGCGAAATCCCACTCTACAACCAGCGGAAAAGTAGTTCTAAAAGAGAATAAACAGGATAGAATCTAATCCCAATAGCAGGTACAATAGGTAACTAAATTGTTCTCAATCTTATAGACAATATCCCTATAAGTATAAATCTCATAAATGGCACAAGGGCGCTTCCACTCTATGGTCGGACTAAGCATCGTACGGAGCATAACCACTCGCGGGATCTTCAGTGTAATTGTCGTAACCGCAATCACTTTCCTAGAGATATGCCTCTTCTCCTTGCGCTTCTTCATACGAGCAAGTCATGATACTCGGAACCCGTAGAATAGTCTAACAAACATTGTACAAAAAGGAATGAGTTTCAAAGAAACTCGATAAAGGCGATTAAATCCATAATAACATAAATGGCAGGATTACAAAACAAACATAAATGCAATATGGTATGAGACAAACAATGAATGTATGAATCTAACTCTATGTATGCTGGTCTCTATTGGCAGACATGCTTTAAGTCATAGCACCGTACTTCTTTAGGAAAGTCTCATTCACTCATCATCAGTTGGTAATGGGTCCGGCATCCCTCGGGACATTCCATGGCTGGGGGTATAGGTCACCACTCTCTCACATCACCATTGGTCTAAGTACCGGCGCATGTCAGGGTTAAGCCTAGCCAAATGCAAGTCTTCTACTTAGTTACATCAAGTCAGATCCAGATACGTCCATTCCTCGTCCCTGACGATCATTTCCGGTATCCTTCACACTAGAGTCCTCATAGTCCCTGACTATGGACTCATCAACCCTATTGGTTATCCACATATGGTAAACGGGAAGCTCTCACGTCCTCTCACGGGTTGGTTACCGGTCTTGAGCGCCCGTGAGCCCAAGTCTATCCATATGCAACCCTCCAATAAATGGCCCCCACAATGTGATTCCTGTCCTCTCACGGGTTGGTTACCGGTCTTGAGCGCCCATGAATCCCCATTGCTACCACGGGTCGTTCGGTCTCAATACCCCTCCGATTAGGGGTCGACATAACGGGACATCCTAGCCAAACACTACTAGACAGTCCTAAATATGTCATCCAACAGTTTAGGAAGGTGTCCAGAGGGCATCTCCGGAAACATCCCATAATATTCCCGTAGTTGTCCAAGGACAGAAGTGTCAAAAGGACACCTCTCCTTTCCAAACCATACTTAAGCATACACAAGCATCAATTCATAACATCACATATATGGTAACTTCATATATGGAGAGAAATCAATAATTACAATCAACTTGTATATAACTGGTAAGTAAATCATACATGAGTCAATTTAATATAAACAAGTAATGCTACTGATATCAAGACAGTACCAGAGTAGTATAACATTATAAGAATCTAATTAAAGAAATAAATTAACAAGATTCAAATATAGAAACTAAGATATGCAATTTATGTTGTTAAAGAAGTAACCATCCTTACCTTTTATAACTTGCAAAGGAATCCTAAGAAATCAAGTAAGATCTTGACAAACTTGAGAAGAAGGTCCTAAACAAGTGTATACAACATATTAGGAAAGATCCCTAACAGAAAAGATATCAAAACATCCAAAACAGACCAAATCTGGAGTTGCTGTACTCATTGGTCGATTGGATTGGTCTACGGTCCCAGTCGACCAATCAGTCGACAAATGGAGATAGTGGCCTACAAAATCAGAGTTTTAAGAATAAAGATCCGAATTTGGTGGTTCAAAAGGGTACTAAACAAGGGGTAAACTACATTGGTAGCATCCTAACATATAGAGGACCTCAAAACACTAATCGAATCAAGTCTTCAAGTTACAAATTAGGAAACAAAAAGTTACCATAATTAGATCAATCATGGTTCTTGAAGAATTCAAGATAGAAATCAAAGACAAGAACAATAGGAGAATGAATCATTGATTTAGATAAAGATATCATGGAAGGCATACTTAGATCTTCAAGAAAATAGACCTAAGAGCATAAATCTAAATAAGGAAACAAAACCTACCATAGATTTAACTGTCATGATTCATGAAGAAAGCATGGTATGGTAGAAGAGAAACAACTAGAGATTGATAGATCATGGATCATGTAAAGAAAACACAAAAATTGACTACTAACATGATCAATATAGTAGATCTAAGAAGATCAGAATTTAAATCAAAAGATGAACAAAGACAAGATCATGATTTGATCATGATTCCTTCAAAAGCTTGCAATGATCATGGTTAAGATCATTGCATTAGCCATTAATCCTTAGGAAGATCATGAGAGACAAGTCCAGAGATGTTTGCAACAGAGAATGCAGCATCTCCTCTACTGTCTCAACTCAAAAAGGAAAGAAAAATAGAGATGGAGGAGAAGAAGAGAGTGTAGACATACCTTTGATGCAAGAGGAAGAGTTTTGACGAAGATCCGTGAAGATAAACACCAAGGATGCAAGGGAGATGACTTGCAGAGGTCTGGTTCGTTCCAAAGAGTTTGGAGGCAGAAAATACAAAGTAGACTCGAGATTGGACTTAAATAGAGCAAGCAAGACCTAATTTCCAAAGACAGAACCCATTGGTCGAGTGGATTGGTCGACTGGTCCAGCCGACCAATGAGTCGACCAATCAGTTCAGCAACTCCTAAACAGGGAATTGAAGGCCCAGATCAAATCCAATCCTAAAGGGGTTTTGCACACATATCAAGTGACTTACCTAATAGGTAGAAATGCCTTCAAACCATGATAGAGAGCACTCCAAGTCCATCAACTAATCCGATCTTCATCAAGATTCAGTTTCCATAAATAGAACCTCATCATCAACACTCATGGATTCAAAGCCAGACACCAAGTCCTCCACTGGGATGGCCCAAAGCTGACTTCTTACTTTACTTCGGGTCACTGGACCTACAATAACAAAGTTTCCGGGTCAAGGTTAGGGCTGGGTTTCACATATTGAGTTGGGAGAAACCCATTTGATTTTGAAGAAGTTTGGGCCTTGAAGTCCCTGTTTTGGCCTTGCTGTCAAGCTTGGTCGACTGGGCTATCGACTAGCCAATCGACTAGCTGCTGACAGAATCTGTGAAGATCTTCTGTTTAGGGTTTTGATGCTCTATCTAATAGGACTTCATGTTTCTTAGCCTCTTTTGTTTCTAAAACCTCAAGAGAATGTGGGAAGCCTCTCTCAAAGCCTCTCCTTGGCTTTTTGAAGGACTCTTGCAAAATCTCAAGTTTTTCATCTCTTATTCATCATTAAGGTTAGTAATCTTTTATACTTCTCATTGATTTACTCTTGTATTGACCTAATCCTATCTCTGTAATTATGAAGATGGTATTGCAACCTTGCAAACACCTCTTCTACAATCTTTAAAGTTGAGAATGAATCTCCATTCATTCCAATGATGCTATGACCTTCATACTTGATTTTAGAAGAGATCATAGTATTCTTCATGAAAGTATGATTTAATCTTATTTTTTTGAATTCTCTAGCATTATGGATCTATTCTCATGTTAGTATTCATCTCTGATCTACTATTGATATTCATCTAGAGTGAATCCTTGTTCTCTCTAGTTAGTCTTTTGAATCCATGGTTTTTTTTCACTGAAAACTATGTTTTTGATCAAATTAGTAAGTTTTTTTTTAAATCATTGTTGGTGTCTAATCTATGCTAGTTAGTTTTAGATTACTATTCCTAATGTTCCTTTGAATTTTCGAAGTGTTTTGAATCCCAGAAGATGAGTTTTGGATCAAAATTCTGAATATTGCTACGCATTGTTCACCTGGTTGACTGAACGTCTGGACCAAGTTGCCAAGGCTGAGAGCAATGGCTTTCTTCGTCCGATTTGATCCGTTTGACCTCCAATCTTCTAGGGCTTTTTCCCAATGTTGTATTTATCATTGTTTAGGGTTTATTTGCTAACTTTGGACTTGATCACTTGTTGCTCCAGAATTTCTTCAAAGCTAATTAAGGTAAGGACGGTTGTTTCCATACTAACATAGATTGCGTGAACCTTAGTTTCTAATTTGGGAATTTCATGGATTCACTATTGTTCTTATATTTTCTTATTATAATATTACTGTTGTAAGTACCTCAAGTACAGTATGTCTTATTCATGTAAGTTTCTTATTCAATTGATCATGTTTATATGTTTATCTTTCTATATGTTGTGTAGGTAATACTCCATGTAATTTTCAATTCTATAATTGATAAGGGAAAGATCCTTACCTGGATTCGCTTTCCCAAATATGAAGTATATGCAGCGGAAGTAAATTTGGATCCACGTTCTCGTTCCACCACCAAAGCTCTACCGAGGTGATTCCACAATCACTAGGAAAGGGAATAATTTCCACAACCCAAATGCCGTGTGGAAAGGATGGAAGAGTGATCTAAAGCAAGGAACTCTTTCCTGCGTTTCTTGGGAGGGAGAGAGAGGGAGGGAGAGAGAGAGAGAGAGAGAGAGAGAGAGAGAGAGAGAGAGAGAGAGAGAGAGAGAGAGAGAGAGAGAGAGAGAGAGAGAGAGAGAGAGAGAGAGAGAGAGAGCTGCCGTTTCTGGAAAACTTACGTAATGCAATCACACTCAATTATGCGGTGGTTACCAAAATATATAACCCTATTTTGTAAAATCCCAACATCTCCCCACTTGCACAAGGGCAAGTGTTAATCTATCTTTCACAGTGTGTCACACAAAATAGGGTTATATATATATATATATATATATATATATATATATATTGATCTCTTCGCTATGTATCCCAGATACATAGACCACCTGTATCCCAGACACTAACATCCGCAAGTCATACTAGCAAAATGGGTTGTGCGACCGGTGATATACATGCACACGTGAGCCCCAAACTAGAAACCTTCCCAGAAGGCCAGAATGGCACATCACTCAAAGAAACAAATCAAATAAGTATTAGCATACCACATTGTCCTAGGTTTATTCAAACTCACCAGACTAAAGGTATCTCAATCCCTCTGAGAGATCACCTTTTGGTCCTTAAAATGTTCACTACTATAACACATACAGTTTGCGCCAGCAAACACTTTTAGGGTGCAGTTGAATCAAATCTTTCCTTTCGCACTTAGGATTGACTCCTTTCCCGGTAGTGCCCCTTTAGGTCGAATCTATCATGACTATAGGTAACACCCCAAAGTAGCCACATCAACCCTTCGTTTCATGATGTCGTCGAAAGTCACTAAGAACACTAATGGACCATAAGGTCCAGGAGTCACACAATGAGAGGAGCAGGGATCCATCCTCTCATTTCTAATGATCGGTAAGCACACATAGTATGATATACGTGCTATGGTGGAGCATTTTATATACAATAGAATGTATGTCCATCCCAACACCATACAAGTCTTAGTCTAGTCACAACCTCTTGCGCCTAACCCAAGTTTCTTTATTGTCGCCCTCTTGGCGCCACATAAAGTACTCCGACCAGCTCCTATAGGCAACATGAATAGTGGGAACATTCATGTTGATTCTCTTCACAATAGAGAAACTCATCTTGATTCCAAATCAAGGCGACATCATGATTATGCATTGACCTACACAAAGTCATTCACAATCCGTCTCATCTCCGCTCGCCTCCAAGTTGCCAGAGGCGAATGCTCGTGTGAGTGAGCCATTCTCTTGCCTATTGAAATATCTTGTTTTATGTTAGAAGTAACACAATCACACAGAAAGTGAAAAATAAATGCTGGAATCAAGGAACTATATATCGCCGAAATTTGGCAAAATATCGCCGAATTTCGGTGATATCGGAAGGGGGCGAAACGAAACCCCCTCCCAAAACGAAACATGCGAGATATCGCTGAAATTCAGCGATATCTCGCCATTTTGTCGCCGAACTCGGCGATTTCCTGCTGGAATAGTAGCGATCGAAGGAGATGCTTTGTGTTTCTACCGGAAAAAGAGAAGGTGGTCCTGTGTGTGGAGGGTAAGTAAAGACAATGGTCTTAAGATCATTCTCAAATCTGTTGGAGCTCGCTTCCGGAGAGTCTCCATCGTTCGGTCGAATGAGCCGTCGATTACCTCGTATAATGTAGTTGTAGGTATAATGTCAAACCTTGATGATAACCCAGCTGATAGTGTCTGCTCTAATCCTTCTTCCTCCTTGGTACCCAAAGACCGTATAATCATAGTGGCCAATCAACTTCCAATTAAGGCTTAAAGAAAACCAGATAACAAAGGCTGGACTTTCACTTGGGATTCAGATTAACTTCTTCAGTTGAAAGATGGTTTTGGAGAAGATGAAGTTGAGGTCCTTTATGTGGGTTGCCTTAAGGAAAACATTCACTCTAGCAAACAGGATGATGTATCTCAAACGCTGCTAGAGAATTTCAAATATGTTCCAGCATTTATCCCACCTGACCTTTTCAGTAGATTCTATCATGGTTTCTGTAAGCAACATCTATGGCCTCTGTTCCATTACATGTTACCCTTATCACCAGACCTTGCTTAGGAGAAGGAATGCCGCCGGAGTAGTCGCTGCTTTCACCAGCAAGAGAAGAAGATGAAGCTACTTCTGGAGTAGAGTAGCCGAATAAGGTGTGGGTTACTGGGTTTTATGAAAATATGTGAAAGCTTCTTTTAAAGTCATTACTCTCTGTCCTTTTGTCTTCATACCACACGTTAATTAAAGCAAAACCACCTGTCACCCTTGTGTTTACATGACACACATCAATTAAAGCAAATCTATTACTCTCTCCTTTTGTCTTTATATGACACATCACGCACAAGACTCTATTAAATGAAAAGTTGAAAATGAGGGCGGAAGCTTCGAGGCCCTTGACACATAAGAATTAATCGGCGAAATCTCGTTGAGATTTTGCCGATTCGTTGGTTTCGGCAACTAGCGAATGGCGAAACCTCAACGAGATTTCATTCCTTGGCTGGAATGAACTCATATTACTCAATAATAAGAAAGTCTCAGTACAATAGTAAGTCACAATCAATGCAAGCCCAAGGATTTTACATGAGAAATAAAAACATCCTTGGCTATAGGTTTGGTAAGAGGGTCAGCTACCATTTGACTAGTAGATATGTGCTTAAGTACAACTTTCTTCCTTGATATAATGTCTCTAACAAAGTGATATCTCAACTATATATGTTTGGTCTTCCCATGATACTTGGGGTCCTTGACATAGCTAAGAGCTACTGTACTATCACAGTAGACAAGGACAGCCTCTTTGGATGTCATCACAATTCTAGTATGTCGAAGGAATCTCCTCAACCAAACAACCTCTTGAACCACAGCTGAGCATGCCACATACTCTGCTTCCATGGTCGAGAGGGATATACAAGTCTGCTTTTTGCTACACCATGAAATGACCCCGCCATTCAGGAAGAAAGCATATCCAGAGGTTGATTTGTGCTCATCAATGTCTCCAGCCCAGTCGGCATCGCTATAGCCAACAAATCGCAAATCCGATCCTTGATAACATAGCATGTAGTTACTCATTCCTCTGAGATATCTCAATATCCTCTTGACTGCATTCCAGTGCTCTATGCCTGGGTTTGATTGGTACCGACTAACCAAACCCACTGCATAACAAATATTTGGCCTAGTACACATCATAACATACATAAGGCTACCCACTGCACTGGAATATGGAACTTTTTCCATCTTGGTTTTCTCCTCTGGAGTCTTAGGACCCATATCAAGGCTCAAATGCAAACCCTTCTCCACTGGAGTATCAATTGGTTTGCAGTTGTGCATCTGGTATCTCGTCAAGACATTGTCAATATAGGTCTCCTGAGATAAACCCAATAATCTCTTTTGCCTATTTCTGACAATCTTGACACCAAGCACATAGCTTGCTTCACCCATGTCCTTCATATCAAATACGGAGGACAACCATTTCTTAATCGTTTCCAATAGCTCCTTGCTATTGCTAGCCATAAGTATGTCATCTACTTACAGTGTCAAAATGACATAATTACCATCAGATCTCTTGGTGTAAACACATTGGTCTTCCTTAAGCATGGTAAACCCATTTTCCATCATAGCTTGGTGGAAGCGCACATTCCACTGTCTAGATGCTTGCTTTAAGCCATATATGGAATTCTTAAGCTTGCACACTTTGCGCTCAAGTCCATTAGCTTCAAAGCCTTGAGGTTGATCCATATAGATCTCTTCCTCAAGTTCTCCATTGAGAAAAGCAGTTTTTACATCCATCTGATAAAGCTTCAAGTCCAACTGAGGAAAATGGCTAATATGAGGCGGATTGAGGCAAACCTAACCACAGGGGGAAAAGTTTCATCATAATCAACGCCCTCTCGTTGGGTGTAGCCCTTAGCCACTAAACGAGCCTTGAATCTCTCAATAGATCCATCCGCCTTTCTCTTGATCTTGAGAACCCACTTGTTCCCAATTGCCTTTTGGCCCGGCGGCAAGTCAACCATGTCCCAGACATGATTAACTTTCATTGACTCCAACTCTTCCTCTATTGTTTTCAACCATTCCTTTGAGCTTGACCCCGCAAGAGCTTCTTGCATGCTCTTCGATTCATACTCATGGACTAAAGTCATCTCACAGTTGATCTCTTCAGAAGTTACCATGTAGGCTTCATCCTCTATGTCGAAACATCGACGAGGAACTAGCCCGCGCCCACTATGGCGCAAGTGCATGTCAGATTGCTCATCCTCTAAGGTAGTTATCACATCTGCACTCCAACTCCCACTAGCATCTTCTAGATGAACCCTAGGTTCATTATCCAGAATCTGAATCCCTGGAGTGGCAAGATCACTATCTTGTATTTCAAAGAATTCCAATGATTCTTTGGTAACTCCTGAAAGAGATGGAAAATCATTCTCCAAGAATGTTACATCCCTAGAATCAAGTTCCGTTCTCCTCTCACTCTCATCTAGTCCAATGAAGACATGGCCTTTTGAGGGTTCAAAATATCTCACAAAGATACACTTTCTTCCTCTGGGTCCAAGCTTTCCGTTTTGGTGAGAAGTAGAGTAAATATATGCTGCACATCCCCATGCGCGCAAGTAACTCAAATCTGGCTTCCTTGAGGATATAGGCCACAATCAGCAAAGCATCTTCTCAATAAGAGATGGGTAGATTTGCTTGCGCTATCATAGATCTCACCATGTCTAGCAAGGTTCTATTCCTCCTCTCAGCAACCCCATTTTGCTGTGGAGTCCCTGGAATAGTAGGTTGTCTAGATATCCCCTTTTCATCACACAACCCTTTGAACATATCGGAGAGATACTCTCTACTTCTATCCGTTCTAAGAGTTTTAATCTTTTTATCTAACTAATTTTCAACTAAGCTCATGAATTTCTTAAAACATTCTAGAGCTTCTGACTTATGAGAAATTAGATAAATGTGACCATACCATGTATAGTCATCTATGAATGTGATGAAATAAGCCTGTCCTTTTCTAGTATGCACATTCATGGGTCTACACACATCTAAATGGATAAGTTCTAAAGGAAGAGAGGCTCTCAAAGCCTTTTTAAATGGTTTTCTAGTAGCTTTTCCTGCTAGACATGACTCACAGGTTGGCAAATCAGATAGTGAACCTTGGCCTAAGAGACCTTCTCTTGCCAACTTGTTCATCCTATCTAAGCCAATGTGTCCTAGTCTAGCATGCCACAAATTAGAATCAATACACACAGTATTTTGGCAAACAAAAGCATTACTAGGATTAGATAAATTATCAATTATATCCAATACAATAAAATCATTATGAAGAAAACCATAAACATAAATTGTATCACCTAAATACAAAATCAAAGAATTGTTTTCAAATACAACTCTAAAACCATGTCTCATAAACCACTCTTGTTTCTGTTCCCACCTCTGTTACTTTGCTTGGACCACTGAGGTTGAGCTTTCTCTCTCTTGCGCTTGAAGCCTGCACCCTTACTAGTGCTAGCTTTAGCAGCAAGTACTTCAGTTTGAGGGGCACCGGTCAACATCCGATCCTCCTCTAGCTCAAGGTGCTTGGCAGCATGATCAAATCTCTTGACATCATCAGCATGAGTCAAGAAGATCTTCATATGCTCACAAGTCTTCGGCAGTGACCTGATAACTGCAGAGACTTGCTCCTCATCAGTCTTTTGGCGCCCACATGCGCTCAACTCACTAATCATGTTAGACATGATGGTTATATGCTGCCTCATGGTGTGACCCTGACGCATCTTATAACTGTCAAAGGTGAGTCAAAGTTGGCTGCCTCTTGTGGTGGAAGTCCCTCCGTACTGGAACTTCACAGCCTCCCACAACAACTTTGCAATCCTATGCTTCTCAAAACGAAGAATCAGGTCATCCCTCATGGAGCTCAGGATTGTATTCCTAGCTACCTGGTCTTTCCTCTTCCAAGCATTATACAACTCAAGGTCCCTGCAATGTTGTGCAGTGGTACCTTCCTCAGGTGGGGACATGGTCTAGTTTATGGTTTCCAGCATGTTCTGCTCTTCTAGGAGATACTGCACCTTTCGGTGCCAGAGGTCATAATTCCTCTCATTTAGTTTATCTCATTTCGCAAAGTCAGCAACAATGCTCTTGGTAGCAACCATTTAATCTAGAGACATTATATACTAGGATGAGTTCTACTATTCTAGCATAAAACACAACACAAGCAACAACAGATCACACTAGCATAGTCAACCTTGGGATAAACATTTAAACCAAAAGAGATGCTAGTTCCATTCTGTGCAAGAAACATGATTGATAGACCCATAATTAAAACAGTTTTAATAAAACAAAACATGCAATCATGTTAATGCTATGAGGTGGTTCACATAGAACACTTCTACCTCATTAGCTCCCACTAGGCCCCATTAGGCCCTCAATGCCCAAACAAGTCATTGATGTCCAATAAATAGAAACACATTCAAAACTGGACAATGTCTCAGACGGATTCAGAGACGGCTCTCTGTCTAGAATCCGTCTAGCTTTCTGTAACTAGATGGTCGACCATCTAATCCAGACGGACGACCGTCTCCCAAACGGAAAATCCGTATCCTTCTCCCAGACGGATTTTCCTTCTGGGTCACTATGGTTTGTTAGACCAATAGACGGACGTCCGTCAGGTCCACAGTGACCAAAAAAACAACGTTTTTCTCAAATTTTCTTGAATGCATTTTTTTTCAAAAAACAGTAAAACACGTTTTTTCCTCCCAAAAAATCATCCAAAAACACATGAAAAAAAATCCAACAATAAATATTAAACAAAAATAATTATCATGGATTGTCAATTCATGCAAAACTTCATTAGGGAAATTCACAAGGATCATCCCACTCGGATCCAAACCAAAACATAAGGGTTTCTAAAACCCTATCAATTTTCCATGGGTTTCCTATTAAACCTCAGATTCTTCGTGGGTTTCCATAAACCCTTGATCCTCCCGTTGGATCCATACAATGAAATTAAACAATGGGGAGGAACAAAGAACCATGGGAACCAATGGCTCTGATTGTCACATCCTCCCAGCCGGTACCCTAACTGGCATACCCGAGAGTGTGATCCACAGCCCCGAAGATCAAGTAATGAGGAAATCATCCTCCCACATATACAGTTATATAATCATAAACAGGAAATAATCAGGGTTTAAAATATTATAACAAAAGATTAAAGCCAAGAAATGAATAATCAATATAATCAGAGTGCAAAATGATACCAGATGTAATCACATCAAAAGAAGTAGAGTGAGGCGGAAACTCACTCCACAAAATACAGCGGAACGCAGAATGTAAGTCTAAATGAAATAATAACTAAAACAATGGAACTAAGAGAAAAATCTAACATCAGGGTTTTCTATTCTATAAATAACGTCTTCAAAATGGTGGACTTCATCAATCCATTTGAGACGTTCCACGTATACGTTGTCTTTAATCGTAGTACGCATCTTGATCAACTGAGGGATCATCAAAGTAATCTTGATGGTTGCCAACACCTTGCGTGTAGTATGCTTCATCGGCTTGCGCTTCATCGTACTGTTCGCCATAGAAATCAGTACTTGTAGAATAGTCTAACAATGTACAAAAAGGAATGAGTTTCGAAGAAACTCAGTAAGGTAGTTAATCCATAACAACATAAATAACATGGAAGCAAACCATAACAAGATGCAATGCAATATGAAACAAGTAATGTATGTATGCATCTAAACTCTATGTATGTTGGTCTCTATGGCAGACATGCTTTAAGTCATAGCACCGTACTTCTTTGGGTAGGTCACGCATACGGCTCCTGTTGGTAGTGGGTCCGGGCATCCCTCTCGGACAAACCATGGTAGGGGGTTAAGTCAACACACTCTCTCACAACCATTTGGCATAAGTACCGGCGCATGTCAGGGAAAAGCCTAGCCCAATGCAAGTCATCTAGTCAGTTACATCAAGTCAGGTCCAGATACTTCCATTCCTCCCCTCTTGGATCCTTTCCGGTATCCTTTCCACTAGAGTCAGCGTATCCGACTCTCTCAAATACGGACTCATCAACCCTATTGGTTATCCACATATAGTAAACGGGAAGCTCTCATGTCCTCTCACGGATATAACTCACCGGTCTTGAGCGCCCATGAGCCCAAGTCTATCCATATGCAACCCTCCAATAAATGGCCCCCACAATGTGATTCCCGTCCTCTCACGGATATAACTCACCGGTCTTGAGCGCCTGTGAATCCCCATTGCTACCACGGGTCGTTCGGTCTCAATACCCTTCCAAATCGGGTCTGATATAATAGGGGTACAACCTAACCAAACACTGCTAGACAACCCTAGGTATGACAACCAATGTTCGGGAAAGTGTCGATGGGCAACCCCAGAAACATCCCATACTATTTCCGATAATGTCCAAGGACAGAAGTGTCAAAAGGACACCTCCCAATCCCAAACCAAACTTAATCAAACACATTCTTAGATCAGTCATGACATACACAACCAGTAGTTCATCATATAAAAGAGAATGTAAAAGCAAAATCAAATTAAGCAGCAATAAGTAATTCATATAACATGAATAATGAAAAAGATAATATACACAAGTGCTACTGTTCTCATAGTAGAAGATCAGAATTAAAGTACAACAACAGTAGGTAATCTCATAGTTTCACAAAGTAGAAACCAGAGAACAAGTAATCTATGTAGTTAAGGAGATAACTGTCCTTACCTTCTAATTCGCAAAGGAACTTAGAGAATCAAGTAAGACCTTGACTAAACCTAAGAAAAGAGTCTTAAACAAGTGTATACTATGAGTTAAGAAAGATACATGGAAGGAAAGATTACAATTCAATCAAAACAGACCAAGAATGGGGTTGCTGTACCCATTGGTCGATTGATTGGTCTACTGCCCTAGTCGACCAATGAGTCGACCAACAGAGACAGTAGCCTTCAAAAATCAGAATTTTTAGAATATGAATCCGAATTTGGTGGTTCAAAAGGGTACAAAATAAGGGGGAAACTTTAATGAAAACATCTAAGTCTATAGAGGACAACAAACCATTAATCAAATCAAGTTTCCAGGTCACAACTCAGGAACCAGAAAGTTAACCTAATTAGGTTAAATATAGATTATGACGGAAAAATATAATAGGATCAAGGGTAAGGAAATAAAATTAATAGGTTACAATTCTAGTAAGGAAAATAAAGTGAGAGTCTTCTAACATGATCAAAATAGGGGTTCTTGATCTTACCCAAGAAATTAGGGTTTCACCCTTTTTGGTTCCCGTGAAAAGGTTGAGAGTTCCGGATGAAGGGAGGTAAATTGTTAGGTCAATTACAACAAGAAGAATTAAAGAACATTGAATTTAGATCAACCTCCACATTACCCATGAGGTTTCCCTCACAGGGGGGGCTTACCAAAAAGTTCTCCTGATGACCACACAAGGTTAGGGTTTCAAGGTTAAGGGTTTCCAGGATTCAATTGGCAAGGGTTGAGATCATGATGATGATCATTGATCTCAAGGAACATGATGAGATCATGGAATAGATGGTTGCAAGAATGCATCATCATCTTCCTGATCTCAATCAAGAACAGATTCAAGAAAAGAAAATCAGAGATAGAGAGGAAAGAGATCATACACATACCTTTGATGCAGGAAGATGAGGATTGCTTGAGTTCTTGCGAGATATCAACCAAGGATGCAAGGGAAGCAATTAGATTAGGGTTCTAACTCGTTCCAGAGGCTTAGGAGGTAGATGAGGCGGAGTATTCCCGAGATTAGACTTAAATAGAGTAGCCACGATTTAAA